>NC_135200.1:7760454-8063484 GCF_050948175.1 Xylocopa sonorina
GAAATTACAATAACTATTGTCTAAACGTTTCCGTAATGCTCGAATATTATCCTGAACATGAATTCAAACGAATAACGCTTACGCGAGTAATGCAAATGCAAAGGGACAAAAGCGAGCGTGGCATGGACGAACGGAAAGCGGCGAGGGGTGCGGATCTAATAGAAACGAGGAGGAATTAATTTCTAACGCTCTGACAAACTCTGGAATCAAATAACACAAAATAAGGATTATATAGATACAGAGGAGTGACGGCTGGAGAGGAAATTAATCCGGTAAATCAAAGTGAGAGTCAAAGAGCCACGGGCGTGACAGAAGGGGGTGAAGATGAACGGCAGAAGGTGCGTTAGGGGCTGGCGCAGGAAAGACAAAGGGCAGAGTAGGTCGAGTAGAAGGGATTATTGGTATTATGGATCCCTTTGGTCCGCCATTACTCCGACAGAAGGTTATAAAAGTTATTGGCTGATGAAACGGGGGCATGCCTATTGCTCATTGAAAATGCATCCGCGACGAGTCGCATTTGTGCCCGTAATTCGTCGATATTGACATAATACATTCTTCGTGCGAGCCAGTAATATCGATCTTGTAACGTATTATATTTTGTATCATCTTTTAATTCGAGAGTTGAACCACTCGTAAATTTTAAGTATATATAAGCGAGGAATTTTGTTCTCAAAAAGTATCGTAGGATTTCGAAAGATTAGGGTGAACCAGAATGGAACAGCATGCTGTGCGATATGTAACAGAATGGATGAAACTAAAACGAAATATTGGTAACTATCGATTCCTACGAGAGCAAATGCAGAGGTCGTACGCTTTCATTGACTTATTCTACTTGAAACTATATATGCCCTCGTAAAAGGTAGATATTCTACTTAAATTTGATACCTATGGTGTTATTCGATATTCTATCACCCACGTGAAAATGAGCCTCGAAATATACCTGAGATCAAAGGTATAGTGCCAATTTCACTTCTACAGAAGCAAATGTAGTTACGAACATCCGTACTCTTCCATTGACTTGTTCTACTTGAAAGAAGTACGTCTCTGCTTGAACTATATAGATATCTAAAATATCTTGACATTTTATTATCTATCTAGACATAAACGAATCGATAAAAAGTTGAAAAAGCAGTATCGATAAATGTTAGTTCCTTTAAGAACGAACATATCAGCGTTCGTACTTTTTATTGACTTGTTCTACTTAAAGATGCATACGCGACCGCTTGAAATCAATATCTTTCGAATTATTCGATGTTCCATGCTATCCATGAGCACAGATGAGTCGAAAAGGTATAAGAGATGATGTTTATTGTATAAAAAATTATTAACTACATTTTCCACTCCTCTGTCTCTGAAAAGAAACAGCCCATAAAAATATGATTCTACAATTAAATAACCGAATTCATATGATATTAACAAAGGTGCAAGATTTAATTGAAACCCACTGTGAATAAAAGTTGGAAAAGGTAAAGTTTTTCTTCCTAAGTACACAGGAAGAGCTAAAGGGTTGTCGAGCAACTTGTTCCTGTTGCATATGCCCAAAAGTAGGGAGGTAAGGGAGGATAGCAGGTACATGGAAGGCAAACAACTGAACACAGGTTCAAGGTGCCAGAGAGATTGGGCGTGTAGGCGTTGTATATACCTATGTATACGTGTGTTCCATGTTACTTGGACAATACGACATGGACCAGCTGTGAAAGTTTTCTGCGAAGAGAAAGAAGACCTTTGCGTGCGCTTCGTACACAGCACGTTATCGTTTAACGTCTCCAGGGCTTCCCTTTCCAATTATTTCGCAAATTCTTTCTCGAGATCGTCGCACAACACAGGATTAAAAATCGATGTGCACGATTCTCGCCCGCGTATATTATATTAATTGCGGGGACACGATTGATCCACGAGCGGCACAAAGCGCCAACGTCCAATACACCCGGCGTCGGTTGTCTCTTCCGTGAGCCGAGCGTACGATCCACGATCCGCCATTCTTCCAGCATTTCAAAAATAGCCCGCTTTATCGAAGCCAATTCGAAGGCCGGGCGGAACGGCGATAAATCAGCTGCGAAAGCGGACGGAAAGCGATACGATCGAGGCGTCGACGGACGCCTTCCTCCATTATTCGGACACGGGGCGACGCGGCGGGCGGGGAAAAAGAAAGAGAAAGAGATTTGCCAGCTTTCACATCCAGCTAGCGGGGGTTAAAACCTTCCTACGTTCCACTACCTCCACCGCCACTACCTCCTACCCCCTCGGAATGCACGGGGGTTTATTGACTGTCGCAAATCGCGTAGCTGAGCCCCCTGCTTGGCGCTGCGTGGTTATTGAGTTGGACCTATTCACGCGCGCACGAATACACGTGGCGTAGTGTGAGCGTAACGGGCACACGCTCATCCACCGACACGCATTACGGTCACGTAGCAATATTCAAATAAACCGCGGCAGAAAGCAGCCTGGCATAATAAGTTTCCTCCATCCCTCCCGTCCACCTTTAATGCTACTACCCTCCATTTTTTTTCTTTCTCCGCGTCTCGCGCGCGCCCCCATCCGACAGGGTTCGCATTCGGTCCGGCCAAGTTCTCGACGGAGAACAGAGAAATATCGCGATCTTCGACGCGCACAGCCGACGACGAGTGAATGCCCGTGGAATTTCAAAGGGAATTACTCGCGAATGGTGATTTATAATGTGGCACACACTTGCGCACCTTGGAAGGCCGCACTGTCGCGGTATGAAAATGATTCCAGCTTGGTCGTCGCGCGGTGAATGGCGGAGAAATTGGTAGCCCGCGCGGGGTAATTTGCCGGGCTTTGTTTCGTTTGGAAAAGTCCGTTGAATTAGCTTCAGCTTCCGTTGGCTCGATATTCGATAGTCGTACTGGGTAATTTTCGTCAGCGTATATAAACATACCGTGTTACGTTCAAATTAACCAAATGTACGCGTGGATCAAATTAATCGTATCCGATCGTATCGTTTTAATCCAGCTAAATATTTCTTTGGTACTATTCGAAGAAACGAGTCGAATTAAATTTCAAATTAAACATTTACAAATAGTTAGGAGCAGTTCTGTCAATTTTGCTGGATTTCTTGCTGCCACCCCTCTGTCTATTTATTAGTAATTTATTGGAAATAAATAAAAGGATCGCGCAGTTAGAGAATTATAGAAAATTGCGGGGGAAAAAAGCCGCAACGATCGATCATTCCCTGTAATACGCATTAATCGGGCGATCACCGTTAATTCCGTACGGGCAGGGGAAAAATGCATCGGTGCCTTGCTCGATGCAACGAATTAAATGGCAGCCGAACCGGCCCGGCGCGGATTGGAAAATTCGAAGCGCGGCGTGCACATTTCTCAGCCAATGTCAAATACACTGTCGGTATACACGAGAGCAAACAAACGAAAAAAAAAAAAAAATAACGCTTGGGATCAAATCGAATTTCCGGTTCAGTCGAAATGATTTGAGCGAACGGCGTCGCTCTTGCCGTAGTAACTCTGTCGCGTTGTTCTATATTTCTCTTCCCTTCCCTTTTTTCCTCTCCGCTTTTCTCCACCGACCCGACTCTTTTTTCCATCGCCTCCATTTAGCGCGAGCACTGAGCACCGGGATAATTTATTCATCGAACGAGACCAACATTGTTGAAATATCGATGAACGCGTCAATCAGCTGATCGATAAACGGCGCTTTTGAGGTCAGCTTCAATTTTTCATTCCTGTTTTGTCGAATATTTTGTTGCAACTATAGATGATTACGATATTTCTAGTGTAATGGTGCCCAGTGGAATACTCCATCGTCAATGAAGAAGACGTTTTGATTATTATCCAATATTCAGTACGCTGATTACAAAATAAATCTCATGTCTAAAAAACTCTACGCTGGACTGGTTAAATTTCTCACTGAAAACGTACGTATTCCGGAGCAATTTGTACACGAACTTCTTATGCCACAACCGAGACGGTTCTACGATTTTGTTTGATTTCGCAAAAACCAGCTGGCGTCGGTGTATCATGGCGGCGACTAAATCGTAGCTAGCTTTTCCTCTACTAAAAAAATCTACGTATAATAAAGAGACATACGATTTCACGTTTCGTCCGAACGCTCTCTTTGATCATCGTGTTCATTGGTTCACATACTAACCGAGTGAATCAGTTCGAGAGGATGGAAAAACCGAGAAACGAAACACCGTGTACAATGAAACGAGATAAAATTATGGGGGCCAATTTCCACGATGGCCAAAATTCCGAATATACGTTTCGTTCGTTGCTTTCCACTTCTTTTCAACAGACGAACCAACGCGCCGCGGAAATTTCATGGTAGAGTTTACACGCGAACGATTCACGTCCGCGTAGATCAATTTGTCGAGCGATGGATTGAAGTATTGATGAAGGAAAGGAAATAAATGACAAAAGAGAAGAAATTGTAATGGAAAGGAGAAGAAGAAGAAGGGTTTGCGAAGTATACGATGTAAAGTTCTGCGGTTTCACTGCTTATAATACTGAATGCTATCCACAGAAATACAATTTTGTGTATTTATTACAGTTTACTTTTAATTATGATCGATGTTCGCGTGGAAAATTATATTCCTCGTCAACTGTTACTTCAGAAATTGCAGCTTCTTTCATGGCCAAAACGAAGCAACTAAGCGATGTACAATAAGATAAAGTATCGCGTACGACGAGACCGTCTAAAACGATTAGTTAATGTCTCTGGTAACCGGTCCCAAGAAACATCCGCCAAAAAATTGGTTTCCACCTACCCTGTAGAACATCAACAGCGTACACGCGTTCATGATAAAATACTCTTTTAATCTCTTTACTCTCGGTCACGGTTTTCTTTCCCCCCGCTGCACGAAAAACACGTAATGAGCAATATTTTTGTAGCGCCCAGTTCGCCTGATACAACTTAAACCGCGTTCTAGACAGGAAAATGTAAAAAAATGCCGGCGCGCAGCTTGTATTTACCAAGATTCAGTATGAAAGGAGGAAAAATGCTTTTAAAGGTAGAACGCACTCGAGCATAATGAAGTTAATAATTCACTGGCAGGTTTCATCAGAAGAATTGCTTCGTATTTAGTATTTGTATGCATGTATGGTAAACTTGCTACAACCTTGTACACTGACAAGCAATTCTCAGATAAAGTATTCGTTAATGTACTATAATGTGAAACGTTCACTTGTGTACATATCCATGTTCATTTTCTTTATGATAGCTAACTTTACAGGTTTTACCTTTTAAACGATATGAACGCATAAATGGGTTCTCACGCGACTATTCAATTTGGACTATGGAACGAAAGGGTTAAGAATCATGATTTTTCAATATTAATTTCATTAGTGTTCATGCTTTCCTTTTGAATCGTGTCTATCGATTTGTCTCTAGAGAAAGAGAGAGGACGAGAGAGGGGAACGAACGTTAGGTAACGCAAATGGATAGTTGCTGGTAGGTCGTTAAACAAGGTGCTGAATGGAGGAAAGTTGGTTGCGAGAAACGCAAAGGAAGCTGCCTGCGTGCATTCGTATTATCTCAGACTCGACGACACTTCAACGAAGTTCTAACTATTGATCAACGGCATCTAATTTACATGGAAAATCGTCTCGTGCACGCCTTGCAGCGTTTCGTCCAAAGACTTCGAGAGATACGCCTCTCTGTTCCGTGCTTGCAATTAACAGCTGACGAAAAACTTCGAACGACTATTTCTCCAATCATTTCATCCTAACGCCCCCCTAATAAGCAGAACGACGAAACGATTTAGTCTCCACGAGAGAAATGTTAGATATTTTTTTTGCATTTAAAAGAATGACGCATCTGCGAAATGCGCGTGCATTATGGCATCCATAAAGAACACGCGGTCCAAAATATGTTATCCACTGTGAAATATTCATCGTCCAAAGAAGAACGACTCGTTCCACTTCCATTTACTAGCCTGTATATCAAAAGCGTTGGCATGCCTGTTACAAGCATCGAGGAAACGTTCTAGCTCGCAATTTATTCCGGGTAAGCCGTTACCATCTCAAAAGGGATGACCCAATCACGAAATAATTAGGCATTAAAGCTGCTTGCCTATTACTACGTAGGGTGATATAATTAATGCCGATGCTATACCGCGCACCCGTTTACTCGCGCCTCGACGATCGTTACCAGCCCATATCTCCGTGAGATTCTGAAAATAAAATCCCGAGGATCACCGTACGTAAATGGTATTTGCAGCGAACAAGTACCGCGGCAACGCCGTGCAAACAAGAAGACGTAACTGCGACGAGAACTGCCTGTTCGTTCAAAAGTATTAGCACCCTTACTCGACTATTAGGGAATGAAATTTCTGAGAAAATTAAACTTCCCATTTTGATGGAATAATTATTATTTGTAGAGAAGAAAGATCAGAGTTCTTCTTTCTCTGGTATTGAAGAAAACAGCGAATAAAACTAATAATTAATATACATCGTCGTGTCGCGGCAATTTATGCCAGGACGCGTGACAGGTGTGCAAATTTTAATTACAAACTGGATACTGCAGAAGCGTTTAATTCTTTTTTGGCATGAAAAATCGTTGCGTGAATATACGTTCTGTTTAGTTTCGCCACGTTTCGTTACATCAACAACGTTATATCGTAATGAACCCCATTTTCCCGAGTAATTTACTCCCTCGAGCGTAATATTTGAGCGCGAACGTACGAACTCGTCTAATTACTCGACGCGCAGGGAGAGGAAACGGGAGAAAAAACAAAAAAAAAAGAACAATCAGTCGTCAAAATTAATTTTGTTCACTAGCGGAACCTGTGCGTCGTTCTGTGCCGATGGGCGACGGAAAATTCAGACGACGAGCTGCATGACCACCTGGCCCGAGTACAATGCAAACACACAAATACAAACGAGACCGATTGCCTTTCGCACGAAACGATTTGCCCCGAAACGAAAATCAAATTTCTTTCCTATTTTCCTGTCGTGCGTGGGTTTAACAGTAGCGAGGGTTCGAAAACGACTCTCGGTCGCCGCTTTTTTTTCTCTAGTTTCGAAACATATCAATGATCAACTTTATAGATTTATTTCATTTTACTTTACCAAAAGTGAGCATACGTGGTGATTTCAATTTCGTTTTATTAGCAAGTAAGGTATATAGTTGAAATATTGGATTGATCAAAAAATTGTTTACTCCTTCTTTCTTTACATTTAAAGTTAAATTTCACACGAGATTTTATGCAATAAATTTTCACTACGTATCAAAAAGTTTCATTCTTTTCTCGATGAAGAACTCATTCACGGATAAATCTGACAAGCTACCATATTTTTCAATATTTTTCAGCTACTTCCGGTGCGAAATTCAATGAACGAAACGTGGCGCGTTGTTTGCGTTCGTTCCAAAACTATTGAATTGTGTGTTTTTATTTTCAGATAGAATGTCTATTTACATCGAAATGTCTATTATACTTTCAAATTGGCAATGTGAATCAGTACGGGAATGTAAATTCCATGTTACCGGAAAAAAAGGAGAATACAACTTTTCGGTCAATCCAATATATTGGCGATACTAGCGGAACCTGCTATAAATATCCGACATTAAACATCGAAATCCCTCTAGTGAACGCGAAATTTTTGCCACGAGCTTCTTGCGCGAGATTATTGCAGGTTTTAAATTCCGAATTGGTAAAAAACGAGCCATTAAAAAGAAGACTCAGCTGAAATACATTCCCCGTCCGGTTCTCCTGTTTTACTGTTAGGAATTTTTTGCTGATCCGTTATTGCGATCGAATGTTTAAATGTTGCTCTGAATATGTTTGAACAGAATCCACGCAGAGATTTATCCGCAGTTGCGTGGTAATGTTATTTCGTTGCTTATTTTTCGCGTGCGCATCAACGTTTTGTTGAAAATCCTACGGAAATGTTTAAAATTCGATGCCTCCTCGTTTTTATTGGATATTACCGGTAGGAGGCAAAGCGAACGTATCACGTCGTAATGAAACGTGTACGTTGTAATAAAGGGAGGTCGGTGGCGTGAAAAGTCCGTGTAATAAGCTCTGGATTTTTTAATCGTCTACTATTCAAATTAGTATTTATTGCCAAATATATCTTTTGCTTCTTCGAATTTTCAAGCGACAGTATTCTATTCGCATATTTTGTGAAACGTTTTTCTCTCATTAAATCATTCATATTTTTTCCCTTTAATTTTTTTACTTAAAAATCTACTTTGGCTGCAAACAGTAATTCTGTTCCTACTGGCGTTCACCGACACGAACACGTAGCGTACTCATCCAATAAAAGGAAGCTCTATCTAGTGCCATTACATCTCATTGGATGGCTGTTGCTAGGTGTTTGTATTAGTGCGGCCAATAGCGCCAGAATCACTGATCGTTTCACGGTAACTTCAAAGTTACTGCGGACAGTGAAAATAAAATTTAAGTGAAGTTAGATAAATAAATAATTTAATTTATAAATTTGTTCGATACATCCGCTTTTTAATTATTTTTAATTTAAAATAAATTGGGTGCTTTCTTTTTATTACATTCAAGCCAATGAAGTTTTAAATAATTACATCGTAACCGAATTATTTTTGCAAACATCATTTTCATACGTTACAAATTATAAATAATATTTTCATTAATAACAACGTACATCGTGTACAACGTGCACGCTCGTGTACATTAAATTAATAATATGATCGTGACACCCAAAAGAATTTTGCGTGTTTTTAATTCCACGAACTTCGACGTCTATGCAGGAAAGGAAAATAAATGATTGACGCTTTGAATAATAAATTCAAGTTTCTGCAACGTCAGGTATTAATCCGTTGACAGTTAAAATTGATGAAACGTTTTATCCAAACAGAAAGTGCGTGTCAGTAACAAAACTGAGAGATATATTTTCCGCTGTATAATAACGAAAAATAGATACTTTTTAGTTGTATCTAAATACATATCTGCGCCATCGCAATTCAACTATTCAAACTAATCATTTATTTATTCCAAATGTTTGTTGCTTTTAACGATGCGAAAAATGTTATTCGATTGGATGAATATTTATTGCAAATAATTCCATATCGTTAAATGCAACAGAAACATTGAGTTCAAAATGGTATTCACATCAAGCTGATTTTTAAATGTATTTAATTTGTAACAAAACCAGACTCTCGAAACACGAGTATTGTCTGAAAGCAGTAAATACACTTCGAAAGAGGCAGTAACGATCGTTACCCAGCTGCTACGATTTCTAACCCCGTAAATATCAGCCTGGAACGTTTTCACGCCTGTAACCGTTGATCTTGATCCTGGTAACCTCTCGCAATTTGTTCTTTAACGAACGCCGTTGAAAAAGTTATCGGGATTACAATTTTATCGTTAGGGTCCTCTATTCAGGCTGTACATACGTGAAATTGAAACCGAATCCTTAGGATAATCTACTTTATACCTGTTGCCATCGGATATTTTCAAACACGGCCATTCATTCGTAAGCCAATTTACTTTATTGCCAATTTATAATCGAAATCTGCATTGATTGTAGCTATTCGATGAAAATAAATTGTGCAGTAATTAAATTTAATAAAATTGATCGAGCTGTAGTTAATCAGAGCCAATAAAGGAAATTGTACTTTTCAAAAATATTATAACTGTCCAGCTGAATGAACCTTTAACTTGCAGCACTGTAAAATTAGAGAAATCAATCGTATCACTTTATGCTATCTGTGATCACGGATGTATTTTTTTATGTTTCATTTCCAGATATTTTTCTTTTATAGCGGCTGTAAAAGGCATTGGCGCACACCCATATTGTCCAACGAAATGTCTGTCAATCAGATCCTACGGTACCAAATTTTTATAGTCTCGTGAAAGTATTATATACTGGTTAATCAAGTATAAACCAAAATTTCTTTTACTACTCGTCGCGACGCTATAGCGAAGCCAATGAGCACGTCTAGACTTATTCCTTGCCACTGGTTTATCTCATAATCGTATATTGTTAATTTGTACGGAGTTAAGCATTTACGACACTAATTTAATAGATACCTTGTGCATATTTCAAAATAAAATTGATTGATACACCAATTTTTAAAAAGTACCAGAGTATATTTGACTCACTCTTCCATCAAAGAAAATGAGAAACGTAATAGATATACTTGGTTCTAATTAACCAGAATGTAAACGCGAAAATGAATACGACATCGCTCTATTTGTATAGCGTTCCATTTTACTGCGGCCCTCGCATTTTCATTTTCAGCTCTCACCGCCTCCTTTCTATCTTTATGTATCACTCCCCCATCATACAGATTCGATTTTCTAGTTTTTCTACCCGCTTCAGCGGACGAGTATCTAACCGGCTGTGCACACACTCCTGATAACAAGGAGTACACGTACACAGACACACTAGTGGAGGTGCAACGGGCGTTACTCGAACACAAAGCAAATATTAAACCCTTCTAAACTATCGGCTGACAGTAAAAACGATACTGCGAGGAAAACCGTTCGTCAGAGTTGATGGAAATAGTAGAACAGGATTAGAGGATGGTAGAACAAAAAACGGTACGAATAATTTAAATTGTTGATGCGAATTTAGAATTCTAAAAAGACAAAGTTGAGAATTTTTCAAGAGATTGAAAATTCAACAAATTCTGCCGTGTCTTTCTGTTACATCATTAAATTAGCGAACATTCTACGAGTAACAATAATGAAAATCATATTTGTTCCGAGCGGCTCCCATTTATTACATCCGTGTAATTTTTAACACATTTGTCGTTTTAAACGTGCGTTCTACGTATGAAAAATTTATTCCCGACATCAAATATTAATTACTCGTTTAAATGAGAATTAATTAAAATTCCAAAATGCTTCAATTTAAATTGCCAGAGGTGGAATCATGGTACAATGTAAACGAGTCATGTAAAGAATTTTAATTACGTACAAAGAATCGAATTATCCTGGCCCAACCCGATGGGTAACATTTGAAACAAGACTGGCGCATAATTTCGCGTTTCTTTCACGCGACAGAATATCGTATCGGCATTGCTATTAATAATATCGACACATGACCGCCACAGCTGCATTTACAGCAGCTTCTGACGGAGACTAATGAACGGTTTGGGAAGAAGATGGACCGAGAGTGTTCTCAGAGAATCGATCTACCCTTAACACAGCGAAAACTTGTTTCATCGCTGCTGAAATGCCGGTTGCTACGACCCTCGGATGTCGATCAAAAGAGGAGATTGTACATTTTCTCCCATAGTTCACAGACAGAATTATCTTTCGTAAATTATACAAAATCGTACTTAAACTTGAATTCGTGTATTTCAATTTTTCTAAAACATTCAACGATTAAAGAAAAGGCTTGGCAACGATTAAACAAAACTAAACCCATCTAAACTGACCGTTTATCGTTTTTATACTACCATTTCGGTAATGAAATACTGATCGAAAGTTGATCTACGAAAGTACGAAAGTAGCGTAGTAAACGCTTGGTCAGCCGAATCTTCTGTCTGACTCTGATCGATTAAATCTACTTGCTGAGCGTCGATACAGTATGAAAAGTCATATGTAGCAGGAGAAGTCGTTGAACTCCTATAAATTTCTTCTACATTTCAGCTGATTTAAATAAATAAAGTTTTATTGTGCTGCAAAAATTTATTGCACCATTCTAATATCAAGTTCCTTTTTGAGATTGTGATCAACGTTTAAAAGAGATGAGACGTGTTAAAAGAAGAAGAATATTTCTATACACTTTCTAGGAGATTTAATTATTAAATATTTAACGAATGACGTCTGACACCGTGAAAGCGTTCGATCGATAAAGTGGCAGCGAAATAAAAAAAGTATAAAACAACGTTATTGATTTTTCCCAGAAACGAATAAAATTGTAAAACCTCATTAATGATGCATCCCGTACGAAACTCTATGTTTTTAAAACAGAAATTTCCATAGCCAATATTCATTCGTTAGTGATAACGCGACGAGAACAAGGCGGCGTGAGTTTTCTCTTCTAATAAAGATAAAACTCGTTAAAAAATGTCGAGAGGGAAATGGATTTAATTAAAATCTGTGTCTCGTCGCGCGCGGAGCCCCGTAACAGTCCTCTAGTAACTATTTAACCATCTCTACCAGTAATAAGATATATCCCATCTGTTGTACAAGTTTCTTTCATCGTTGTAAATGTTAACAAACCACATTTAACTCTACTATAGACAAAAGCTGTATAAAATGTTTAAGCGGAAAATGTAATTCTCTTAGCGAAGCTATCTTGCGCTGTTCCACCGCGGAATATGTTACTGGTTTATTTTCTTTGGAACCGTAACGAACTTTCGTTTAAATGTTTTTTGCGAGCAAAATACGTTCCGTCGTAATATAAAACTGTACAAATTAAAAAGTGACCAAACATGGTACGATTTGTAGTGAAGATAAAAATATCAGAATTTCGATTTTACCAAAGAAAAAAAGTGTAAAGCAGTGCTGTATCCGCTCTAAACGAGCAATTCGCCATGCGTAAAATCCTCGAGTATCATCTTTGTAACGGGGCTCGAGAACGAGGAAAATCATTTAATCTTAATGCTAGGAAACCAAATCATTTCCAGGGCTTTGCGCGAACATAGAGAACGCGCGAATGAAAGGAGCGAAGTATTGAGCCGCGAGTGATAATTCCCTCACGCCGTTTAATTCCCGTTAAGCCAAGGAATGAAGGCCGTTCATATGAGAAAGTTTCAAGGTGTAGCAAAGCTGCTGGAGGATAGTTTACACCGTGGATAGGCGACGGCGGTAAGAGAATGCCGGCGTGGGTAGCTGAAAGACGAAAGGGTGCAAAGGGGAAGAGTATTAGGCAGAGACTTATTGTTCCAGTAATTACTACTAATAGCAACCTCCGTGCTAGCAGAAGAGCTAAACGAAGTAGAGCTGCGCTGGCTTATCTCAGTTTGCGATGGTACAAGAGAATTTTACACCGACGAACGTCCACGTCATGCATATTCTCGAAATTTCAAACAATTTTTTGCACACTTTTCGAGAAATTATACCGAACTTGGATTACTTTAAAGAAAAATCGATCTTCTAGCATCAGAGTTACATCGATTCGTAAAATCGATATGTTTCGAGAACAATCGACACTCCTATTCTCAAAATTAAAATTTGTAATGTGTAAATGAAATCTTCGAGATTATGAAATTTCGACGACAAAACGCGAAATTCGTGGATGTTATTTGCGAGTTAAGTGACACTTAAGTGGTAAAACGGGGAAACGAGGAAACACGTTAATTATCATTTCAAGTAAATGAACGTAAATTCTGCAGCCGGATTTCTATCAAAGCGTTGTTACGTCTAACAAGTGAAATATTAGAAACCGTGTTGCGAATGCCAGTGTAATTAGTGACTAAAATTTCACGTTGCCGTGGATTAATGTATAACGAAATGTCATATTCCAGAGAATCGTGTATAACTACTATACAATATTAGTACAATTTCATACCAAACACATTTCAACATTTTTTTAATAATCTACACGATATTAAATAACGTTCATATGACATTTACATCAATATCCGTTCAACATAATAAAGCAGCTCTTCCACGTTTTTCAATGTTCTAACTATACTCCCGATTTTTGGGGCTAACGTTAATAGCGAGAAAGTTATTATGAGATTGGGCTCAATTCACAAGCCCTTATTAAACCACATGTTAACTAATCTTGGACAACGGCCAAGTTTAAGCCTGATAAACGATTCCTCTCCTCGCAAGTTTCAATATAGGGTAGGATATAACGTGATATCTTTCGTGGAACTTTCTTGGTCACCTTCCAAATTTTCACGACATACTCACGATGTTCCGAGAATTATTAACCTATTTGTATTTCAGAGATGCGCGTATCCTCACCCCCGTTCGCTCGAGCCCGCGGATTAGATAAATTTTATCTTCCCTTTTCGATCGTTCATATCCGCCCCGTTTTTTCACCAACTTGCAGAATGTTGCACCCTCCGCGTTTCACCCTCCTCGTTCTTGCCTGTATTTCGTAACAAATCGGCAATTTGCTTCCTCCCACTTATTCGTAAAATGTTCGTTGCGTGAAAATGATGGCAACCCCCACAGTTCCGAGTGGAGTTTCCCGCACAATTTGTGAACGCTCGTTCTCAGAGTCTATCACTTGTTTAATTCATTGAATCGTGTTTAGTAAGAATAAAAGTTTGTTGGTGCAGCTTCTGACATTTGACGAGAAACTAATTTCATAATAGATCAGATTTATGAACGTTTAAACTCACGAGGAAACAGAATTTTATTTCGAAAAATTTCCAATTATGAGAAAACAGAGGTTTTCATCGGTATCTTCTGTTCAATACATTTTTTATAATGAAACGTATGTAAAATTGCGAAAAATTGCGTACAAATGCCATTTTTACATTGCACGCAATGTACACGTAAACTTTTGCACGCGAATTTCGCGTTATTTCACGCAATTTTCATGGGATACGACATTAAAACCGGAATATTAATTTTGGAAGGTAATGACCAATCTAAAACGAAAATTACGGAGATGCGAAATTGCTCTTCTCTGAAACAAAAAATTTTAATAAACTATTTGTTCAAACCAATTCTCCTTTATAAAATAATTAAATACATCAACAGTATTTAACTCTAACATTATAAAAAACAACAGAACAAATCGCGAAGTAACTTATATTTCATCCTCTCCAGTCCAACTTAATTTATACAACTTTCTTGTATTTTAAAGGAAAACAATTTCGATCATTTAACAACTACCGTCTACCAAACATTTGCCTTAATAATAATAAATTCGATAGATATCAAAACACGTTGCATCGTACGATTTTACAATTATATATAGTACAGAGTAATTTAAATAACCTTTAGAAAAAATACGTTTGTACAATATACCTCGATAACTTCCGGTAAAGGCAGCCCGAGGAGCAAAAGCTGCGAAATATACGAAGACACGAAACGAGCCCCAAGCGGTTTGTACTTCAACCCTATCGTTGGTCTTATCCCTCGCCGTGTCACCTTCAGCACGTTCAGCCGCAGGATGTGCGTTTCCATGAAGCACATCCTGGCTGGCTGCGCGTAACATAAGCCAACGCGCAAGATATATTTTATGGCGTAGCATTTCCTTGACTGTGTCGGTATGTAGAGGCAGCCTTGCAAACGTACCTCATTCATCACAAGCCTACGCCCGTTTCAAACATTCACGGCGCCTCTCCCGCAACTTTTCTATTCCATTTTATTCCTTGATCTCTATACCACGGCTCCTATTTCTATTTCTTCAGCCCGTATTCGCATTTTATCACTACCATTTTTATTTCGTTCGCCCCTTTTTTTTCGTCCATCCAATATGCTCCCTCCGTTCGTGTTATCCGTTCGCCTCTTCCTTTCGAATTGTTCGAACCAGCTGTCCTCTTTGAGTTGCAGGTAAAAATGGTGTATTGTGCGTTTTTGTAATTAAATTAAATTTTTTCATTATCGATTTCTCTTTTTCACCGCTTTTTACGTACACGAGTGACGTCACCAACACGCTGAGCAATCTTCCATATCTATGTCCTACATTCGTCATGGACATTGCCAAGTCTGACATTTAAAATCCACTCTACGATTCCTTTAACGTTTCAAAAGGTCTCCAGTTTGCTCTCTGATTATCCCAAGTGGTAATATAATCGAATCGATCTCACGAAAGAGGGAGCTCGTTTCTTAAAGAAGAAACTTTAGATCCGTTTAATATTCCGTTTACGAATGGTTAATGCTCGTTAATCTACTGGAAAATATTAATTAAAGGAACGGATATTTTCGATTGCTAGAAAATTTTGCTGCGATTAAAGAAATAATCGTACCATTTTCTAATTCCCTAACAATTATATAATCATTTCAGTCGTTCAATGTGTAATTGCATCTAACCACTAAAATTTCAGAGGAACGGTATGAATAAGCCGCGGGAGATTGTAATTAATGCGAGCCTTTGTCTGGGAACTACTCATAGAAAATTTAATCCTCACCGGAGAATCGTTTTCGAATTACTTTTTATACCTCGAATTGAAAAGCTTTTGTCACGATTTCTTCTTTACATTGAAATAACCATTTTCCACGATGTCAAACAACAGCTGGAACCTCTCACAATTTATCATCTTCCAAAAGAAAGAGATCCCAATTAAATTTAAATGAAAGAAATTAACTTCTGAAGCCTTTTGATATCTCACTGAAACAATCTCTCCCCGCGAACGATTTTACAGGATACAAACTCCTATTTTACATCAAGTTTCATTCAGAAATTAATCTGACGCGATCCCGGGGCCGAAGATAATTGAAATACTTATTTCAACAAGCAAGTACCAAACTCGTGTCTATTGTACGAGAGAATTTCTTAGTAGCGGCAAGTTGGAAGTTGCTGCTTGTAAAACTTCCCTAATAATATCAGTTGAACTGGTAGGAGCGTAGCCAGGAGATCGATATTCCTAAACGGCCCTGTACAAGTAACCAGTCGAAGGGCGCGCACCGCCTTCAATTCAGCGGCAGGCATCGGCCAAGCAGGCTAAATAACATCCGCGCGGAGCCAGCCAACCTGGCTGCTAGACGATACACCAGCAACGCCGGTGTCCCAGATCGTAATATCGCTTTAATTATGTGCGCCGTATTTGCGCCAGGCCGCGTTATTAATTTCGGGTCCTCGCGTAGAGAGAGACTTACCATTACGACCTCGGGGGATACCAAGGGGGATCCCGACAAACCTGTGCCGCGTAGCGACGTCGAGAGCGAGAGAGAGAGAGAGAGAGAGAGAGAGAGAGAGAGAGAGAGAAAGAGGAGGGTGAAAGGGATCGAAACGGCGGGAGGTCGAAGGAAGGACGGCGAAAGGATGCCAGTCGGATGCGCGCGATGCATTCGCCTGACGCGGCGCGCGGCTCGTCTTCGAGATGTTATTGCGCGACGAAAACGGCGCGTCCTGTCCTATGCAAATTACTTCGAACGGTAAATTAAACGGCTGAAACCGGGGGACGTAAACGCTACCCGCGAGAGAAAGTCGCGCGAGTCGTGGGGAGCCGCTTCACCCGTGACTCTGCCCGTAAATCATCGCGTGCGAGTGGATTTTGATTGCGAGGAGCAACGGGCTGATATTTCGGATGTAACCGCGGAAATGAGTTTTTCGGGGTATGGCATTGTTTCGTCGAGCGAGGTATACGACCGTTGGACGTTGCTGCTCGTAGAAAATGCTGGACGTCGATGTCCGACGGAAACGGTATTTCCCGGTCCGGGAATGGTTCGTTCGGATTAGCGAAGTCGCTTGTACCGTATTCAAATGGTTCGACCTAAATTTTTTCAAATTACCGGATTCGGGTGGACTGACTTCAGGTACGAGCTTTTATCGTTTCTCCTCGTAATAATTTTGCCTTTCATACGGAACACGCGTCCACTAATTCACGCTATCCGATGCACACGGTAATTCCCTTCGAAATATAATTTGCGACAAGGTAAAAGGAACTCGACTTCGCTTAAAATCGAATCGAATGGAATAATAGTTTTAATTGCTCGAATGTTTCCAGGTTACTGGAACATAGTACACTCTAAGTACAATTTCAAACTCTATCCAATGGGTACCAATGATTCTGGAGTTCGAAGCCAACTTGTGTAATTCGAATGCCTTGAAAACCTCCTAGGTGCATATCGAACTCGATCGCATTTCCATCATTAAAATTTCGTTCCGATAAATAGAGTTCTATTGTAGTACAAATGGCCGTGGTACGCGCGTCGAATCTGTTCTCGCTCGTCATTCGGCTGTTTACGTATTCGAATGAAAGTATAATGTAATCGCGTGTATTTACATGACGAAACGGAACGCTCTTCAGACATGATTAACGACATCGTGCTTTTAAGCGCGAGAGAGGTTGAAGATTTCTTCAGCAGCCCCCTTTGTGTTTACACGAGAGAAAGAAGGAACATTAAGTTTGAGAAATGGTAGAAATAAAGAAATTCAACTAAAACTGCAATCGGCGACAGGAGAATTAATTATTCGGCCCATATAGTGGTGGTACGGCGGTAGAGAGATTCTCAATGGAATAGACTAACGAAGCCAAAGTTATATGAAACTGAACTTGCTGATATCGCTGATATCCTCGGAAATTGTGCGCCACTAGATTGACTTTCTCGATTGACTGGCGGGTGTACACGAAGGAATCGAGCGGATCCTCTCCATTATCGCGTGAAACAAGAACATCCTTATCGTTTCGCTGGTCACCGCGCGGACGTAAATCTGCTACGAGTCTAGCCAATGGTGGGCAGGGTCTATTATTTTTACCGATGTAATTTCTCCTCGTTTTCCAGACAGTTTGGTCGGTCGTCTCGCGGAAAATGCAGCCGCGGATTGCGGTCACCGTGCAAAATAAATAATCCCCGGAGTCTCTTCCGTTTCTCGTTCCGTTCCGTTTCGCGTGTCCCCTGTCTGTTACCTTTTCCATATTTTTTTTTTTCTATCGCGATGCCGTCATCTCGTTACATGACCCCAGCTTACCGTCTCCCATTCGCGTGTCCCTCTCGTATATCTCGCGGATATAACCAGCTGTCTTTGAAAATCGCTGCGAGAGAATAACCGCGTCCTCCTAGAAAATTCAGGCACAATTTGCGTTCCGCTCGGTCAAACAGTCCAGAATGCAATTTTAAGACCGCTACTGCTAGCGAAAATACACGGGGACAGGTTACATTCGACGGGCAGCAGTCGTTTCTTTTTTGATTCGTAGAGAATGTTCTCGTTTACCTTCGACTGAAACATCTGGACTGCTTGTTAGAGTCTTCGCGAGTTCCCATCTATGACATCGCGACGAGTCCTCGAGGACCCATAAGGAGAACGCTCGTAATGCCACTGAGGTAACGCCCTGTGCATTGATGGTAATTCCGTTGCGATGTATTCATTATTCCATATAAATTCTCCCTTTCCAGCGTCACTTTTTTCAGTTTTTCGTACATCCACTAAACAAGAATGTTGAAAGTTAAAAACAACCCCCTGCTACGTCCATATTGTACTCTCCTTTACAATGACACCGTTGCCCCGAGTTCTTCCAAACAGCCATTAACGGTTAACAATTCTTGTTCACTAGAACGTTTTCGAAAACTTGCCAGCTGTCTACGATTATTTTACCATAGAGATGCAACAACGTCGCCAACAGTTGTTGCGAACTTTACTTCGCAACAACAGGTCGCGCTGCGTTTCCTACAACGTTCCGCATGTTTGACTATCGTTGTTTCACGTGTAAGACGCGATAAAGACCTTTAATTGATTTCTCATAGTACATTATTAACATTCAGATCGATGATGTTGAACTTGAACATTAGACTCGATTAAAACTTGATTATTAGTACGTATTGTTCCCACGTGTTACACCTTGGCGTCTTGATACAACTTGATAAATAATACAGAAATTAGCATAAAATGTTGGAACGCGTAATATTTTCTGTAGCATGCTAATAATAGATTAGTTCTGGTTACTAGATTTTCAGTACCATAGGGGGAACGAATTTTTCCTGCTTTTATACGTTCTCTCCTCGTTGCAAAGATCCAGATTCGTTTCCAATACTCAATGGTCGAAGCTGAGTCCGTGAAAGTTTCCAAAGGTGGTACTTTTCCAATAATCACGGTAGTTATACGTAAAATCGAAAGTAGACGTTCGGCTTAGCTAAGTAGAGCGCCTTAAACTTTTCGTACTTTACGAAATCCGAGAATTCCCGAATCCAATCAGCGTATTTCCTTCTAATCCTTTTTCCATTTATAGAGTAAGGCGCCTGTCGTTACCAAGTTTCTTTCTAGAGGGCGAATTTCGCGCGTGAAATCTTATAATCTCATCATAAAAATCTTAGAGTGATCGCGATGAATTACTATACTAGCAATAAAATTATTATTAAAAAATTATATCATTTAGAAGGATACTCTGCAATTTCAGTTGGAATAGGGAATAATTACTAGAGTCGCAGTACAGAGAAATCTGCTCATCCAAACAGTCGTGTTCCACTACTAATCTGAACACTAAAAGTCCTACTATAATTGAAATACACCCATCTGGATAGTATTTGAGTAAACACTTCAACAATTCCATCCAGTGTGCAAACGGCGCTATAATAAACCGGAGTCACAGTTTTGCACTTGTCAGACAGGAAGTCTTCATTATCTCGAAACCGGTGATTGTTCAACTCGAGCGTAACGAGGTCGTTGTGGACAAGTTTCTTGGTCTAAGACAGCTTGTCAAACTTGGACGTGTTCCCAATGAGTTTCTCAAGTATCACTTCGCTACTTTCAAGGCGAATTCAAATCCGCGGAGCTCGCGTACACGTTTGATTTCGGTACGTGCGACTGCTTTTAACTAAAGCTATTGTTCGACGAAAATATTGGCCTTCGTTGAGGAATATACAACGCATGTCGAATATGTTGCAAAAACATATCAGATACTCGTTCACTGCAGTTTTATTTTCGATTGAGATAGCCTGAATTTAAACATTTTCGATTCGTCAATTCGACTAATCAATTAGTAGTGTAGTTTCAATATTGTGCACGGTGAGCATATTAATACTAAATATTTGGTGTTGTATAATAAATGAATATTTGTAAAGTTGTAGCCAATTACCAAACGCAATAACCAAATAAATGTTTCAAAACGAACCTCGTATCATATATATTAAATATACATTCGTATGATTGAAATGACGATATTTAGTGAGAGTCTATTTACTAAAATTGTTAACAACAAATTAAAAGCAAAGATACTCGACGTGATTGCTTTAGATCTTATCGAATGAACTTTAATTCCTGCACAGATGAATTTTATTTTCAACCTACAGGATCACTGAAACTGAGCCCAAGTTTCCTTATTGTTCTTACAGTCCTACTAAAAATTCAACATTACTCATATAGTTTTTCTGTAAATCCAAGGAATGTTTCGAAGTAACCAAGCATTTTCGAACAATCACCGCGCTCAAGGGGGTTGAAAGAAAAATTTATGCTCGACCGTTCGCTGTTGTCAGTTCTTTTCTGTTTTGAAGTTCCAACGCGGCGGCGAGTTATGTGCTCGCTATTCAAATCGCGCAAGATGTAGAGAGAAGACGGGCAACCTTTTATTAAAATGTTCGATATCGCGTCTGTGCAGAAGTCTGTGAAGCGCAACGCGGTCGTACGGAAAAGATATTGAAAACAATCTGTGGTGTTCAATAGTGAAGGAGCAATGGGAACGGCACCATTCGAAATCCTCTTACGCGATTCACCTTGCGATCTCGTTTAGGGAATTTCTTGTAAAAGGTTCTCGCTAGAACCTCCCGATCCTTTTCATTATTAAAACGCGGTAGTTATACTTTCCTCTTTCCTTAACACGGTTATTATCGTCGTAGATTTCGAAGCGATCGCGAATTAATCAACGATGCTGAGGAAACTTGGAGTCCACCGCGTGACGCATATTCATAACCGATTTTCTTAATGCAAATTCGATGCATAAGGGAGGCTATGCATATTTATGCAGATTTTCTGATTAATGTCACGCAACAGACTTTGTAAATGTATTACTGGAAGAAGTAGAAGTGTCATAAATTTCTATTGATTCTGCATTGGCTTATATTCTGATAAGTAGAATCTGTTAATGACTGAACTATATTTGATCGTAATATTTTCAAAACAATTAACAGAAAATGTAAGAAAAACTTGTAAATAATACGATTTCTTCTCTAATAAAGAAGTAACTATTATTTTATTATTTTTTCAGTTTCATAAAAACATCGTATTTTCTCGTGTACACGATGAACCCTCGGTTCTAGGTTATTTAAATGGAACACGTTGATTAAAGATAAACTGTAAAAGGGAAATTGACACTTATACGCAGTGAACTGTTAATACGTCCGCAACGGCGCACGCTTTTAACGCGTCAGATATCAGCGTATCAACTATTTCTATTCTTCTCGTTAACTACTAATTGAGTGAGGAAACATTTCACTGCTTGCTTTCTAACTAGATTCAAATTGCAACGACGCGAACATTAAAAGAGTAAAACTAAAATATTAATTTCCTTTTGCCAACCGTTTTAATGAGAAATGGCATCGAGCGTAGATCAAATAGATATTCCAGGGAAGTTGGAACACGGAAGATGGCAATAAATGCAGTCCCTCGTCCGTAGGTGGGACGAGGGTACGTAACCCACCAAAGTTCGACCACCCGTTTCCAGATTACAGCCTACATATTATTGCTATTCGACCAATAAAATCCGGGCTGACAATCTGCCGTGGCCCCCTAACAAATGGTAACAGATAACGGATACGAAAAGGGTCCGCGCAGTCGTGAACGATAAGGCGAAACGGACAGTGACGGATAAGCTTCCGAGTAGTTCCGCGAGGTTTCCGTGACTGCAATTCCATCGGCAATGCACTCGAGCCCGCTATCATGCACGGTCAAGAGCAATTCCAATAGGCGATCCATTATCTTAAGCGGCGTCGGCCCGATCGATTCGCGCCTCCACTTTTTCCAGCTCCGTTCCTCGCCAGCTATCGGGAAACGCGCCCAAGCGCTACATTTTTTTCAACCGGCTTACGAGATATTAACCGACATCGAATATTGCGCTCTCTATGGAAATTCCGACTCCCGCCGCGCGACCTCCATTTCTCAATATTACACGTTGATTAATTGTCCCCGGAGACCCTGATTATTGGACTTTCGGGGGCCGTCTGATGATAACCCCGCTCTTCTTTTCGCTCCTTTGTTTCTCTTCCGTTTCGGGTGTAGAAATGGTAGCTATCGTTTTGTATCAATAACGACGCGCCGTCGTTTTGCGGTCAATTATTTCGAGTGCAGAAGACGAAGAACAACGATAATTGTATTACGATATCCAAGTGAGAGATAGTGTTGATAGAATCATCGCGAGAGATATTTATCGTCTATTTAATTTTTCAGCTTCGAAAGGTAAAAAGGTATGGTTATTTGTTCAGGTTGTGGCAGCATAGCACCGAGATCTACATGGGGTAAAATCGCGACCACGGGTTACGCCAGCCTCGGCATTCCCTTGACCTTGGTTTACTTATCAAGTGCCGGAGGCCTTTTATCCAGGTGCGCCAGGGGTGTTTTCACGCGTGCTCTTTGCTGCTGCCTTTGTTCGAATTGTGGCTATTGTTGCTACGATGAGAGACGAATGGAGGTGAGTACACGAATGGTAATTGTTGCTGCGAGCTCTATATTTAAACGCGCGACGAAGAGTAGCACGCGCAGGGAGTCGCTGGACGAACGATGCGACCGAACGGTTTCTATGCTCTTTATTCAGTGGTAACTCGTCCACGTGAAATGGTATTTGTTTCGTATGGGGCCTCGTCTCCGAGGAAATCGAGTTTGAAAATTTGTCGAGTGCACTTTGCTAACTACCGACTGGATGCGAGTTATAGAATCGATACGAAGTTATCCTACGCGTGAAGTTATGTCGAAAATGTAGAATGAAGTTTTTTTATTTGAGATCGCGTTCGGCGGAAAATGAAATTTGGTCGTTTGTCGAGTGGCCAAGCGTTATCGCAATCTACTCATCTTCGAATTTAATCCTTCAAAATGAATATTTTTTAATACAACCCCTCAAATTTAATCCTTGAAAGATGAAATGTTTTTTAATACAACGATAAATATACAGCTACACGGTTACTAATTTCATTACCGTTAACGAACTTCAGCACACGTTGCTCTCGTTCTCCATTTTCAATGCACTCGTACGTAAAGCGACGCAGAGAGCAACGTGTCGTTTTCCTTTTTCCACCCTGTCTGGTGTGTCTTACAAATTGCATTTAAATTCGCGCGTGTGCAGGAAAAAGAAAGACGGATGAGAAAAAAGCGGCAGCAAGAGGAATTGGCCCAGCAACAGCAGCAACTGCAGCTGCAAGAACCGTTTTACGTCCGCGCGAACGCGTCAACGTTTACGAGCACAATGGAAATTAAGACCAGCCCGAAGGACGAGGTGTCGAGTCTTGGTTCCGGCGACAGACCCAACGTTACCATACTGGCACCAATCAGCATTTGCCTGGGCGCAATGCTCTGCTACATTGTGGCGGGTGCTTTTACTCTGCACAAGTTAGACGGCTGGTCCTTTGTGGGTAGGTATAAAACAGATTTATACGTAGGAAATGCTTGCTCGGTAACCGCGCCATTAAAATCGCGTCGCGCGTAGATGTTATCAGTGTACGCGTGACTACGCGTATAGAAAAATGTTCGAAATGTTTAAGTAGAGTCTATCCTACTTCCTTTAGCACGCAATCGAGTCTAGCATGCAAAAAGAGGATACTGTAATGGATGTAATATCACATAATAATATATAACCGTTTGATAATAGAATTTCTTTTATACGACCGTATAAAGTTACCGTGTGCGCAATTTTCTACCGGTAAGGTTCGCGATTTTGAATAAAGAATTCCCAAAGACTTTACTCGGCATGTTAAGCGTCGTCAAACGAAATTGAGTCGAAAATGTCCAATCTCTATTCGGATAGCAATTGAATTTAAAATCGATCGGTTTGCATTGCGCCTTACTAAACGTATCGTTTCGTGTTTAACTGCAGATGCGAGTTACTTCTGCTTCATGAGCCTGAGCACGATCGGGTTCGGCGACATGGTACCCGGTTCCTACCCCCGGCAAAGCCTTTACGAGTCGAGGAACGTAACCGTTTGGTTCTGTTCGTTCTACATAATGTCCGGGATGGCGTTGACGGCGATGTGCTTCAATATACTTCACGACGAGATCGTCCACAGGCTTAGCCATCAGCCGGAGAAGCAGGAGCCGGTTAAGGCGAGCCCGAGCGTCGACGAGCTCTCGACCGATCCGTTCGCGTTGACCTCGTGACAATTTCCGTCTGGCAACCTGTGCCACAGGAACGGCACCGACGAGAACGACATATGCGGAACGGAACCGCCGACAAGCTTGTTCGCCCACGAGAACGAAATCAATATCCTAAAGGACTCTTTCAATCAGGTGGACGTCACCAGGGACTGCAAGCCGATCTTGAAGCTCGAAGACCACGTGCCGCCGATTCCTGGTGTCTACATGTTGCCCAAAGTCGACGAGGAGGCTGAGGAGAACACCGAAATGTAGAACTTTCTATTCTCTCCTAACCGAACGAGTACGTTTCACGAGGCTAACGAAGCGAAGACACTCTTAAGGAGGTCGACGGGATTGATAAGTACCCTTGCTGCATCGTATATGTGTTACAAATAGAGAAGTAATCGTTCTATCGCGGTGTGACCCGGTGTGAGCTTCGACGAATCGAAGGGAAACGAAGGAAGATACTGAACGACCGACTCGAGACCGATCTCGTTTGGGAATATTAACATTGACTGGCTTTTGTATGTTTTTTCACCGAGTCTTTTTTGTAACAGGAATCGACGCTTCGCGAATTAGATGGATTGTTCGGTTTGAGAAACGTTACGAAGTATACCATCGAGGACGCGTAACATTATCGAGACGCGAAACGTCTTCGTTTACGATGTGCAACGTGAAAAAGATATCGCGTGCATTAGAAGACGCGGCGATCTGAAAGAAAGTACGCAAGGATGATTTTGAAAATGAGTTGGAATGTCGTTTCCAGTTCTATTAACGAACCAAAGATCTTTCATTCGAAACAGATATTCAGAGATTAATGTTACTTTTCCGAAATTTATTCGCGTTTCTTTTATTTACAAGAGTATACGCGTACAAAGCGTATTAATTAATAGTATTGTCAATTATTGAAATCGCTATTGGACTAAAGTGAGAATTGCGTGCAAACGTTCGCGAGAAAAATTCAGCTTTCTCGTGTACGACGCTATTAAAACTTGTTACCAATAATCACAGGATATAGGAAAGAATTTACGTGAAATAAACTCGATCCATTTCGACGATGTAATGTCACGTTTGATAAAGCCAGTAATAACGTTACGAAAGTTCTGAGTATGATATCCTCGGGACGTACCAAGTATCTCCTAAATGTTCTAGGAAATTCCTAAACTTCCTGCAGACGTTCCTACGTTAATCCTGGTTTGCTCTTAATGAACGTTCGTCTCCACATTAGTACAATAGAATGTGAAATCCATGTTTTCGTCTCTAAATAGTTGTCGAACGTAAGCAAATAAATGATAAGAGAGGATTATTTTGCAGATATATCGAGTTGTATAAGAGATTGTACATATATACATATATACAATACTGAAAAAGGACACACGTGTTTACGAACGTACATTTCAGTTCTATCGTCTAACGAAAATCGAATGAAAACCGGTATGGGATCAGAAATACACTTTTCACGGTTCTCGTCTTGAAGCCTCGGTGATTTTTCTCGATTAACAGCGTATCGTTTGATCGTGACACGGAAATGACATTCTAACTTGACACGAGACCGACTCAATGTTTCTACACAACTATTTAGATAGAAACTCGTAACAGTTTTTTATATTTCTGCATTTAAACGCTCACGAGATGAACACATCCTTGTCTGTAATATAATTAAGAGATTATTGCGTCTAGTCGTGGATGATGAAAAGCGGTGCCCAACGAAGCAATTATACGTCCAACAATTATTTAGACGTATATTGTACTCGTCGATAAATTGTTTGTACACGCTAAGAGGTTTCTCAATTTTTTTTTTTTTTTAAACGTATATAATATACATTCTCTAAAATGTATGAGAGCACTGCCAGAATAAAAGTATTACCCACAGAAATGAACGTACAGGTAAATGGAAACAATAAATTATACCGCGTAAGTGTTTGTACGTACACTTTATAAGAAACCAAGTTTTCTGGGATGAAACCGAACGTACGATGTTTTAAATACAGCTTTAACTTTTTTAGACATATCTATTCTTAGCGTCATTTTTTACTGGGGATATTTTACATTTTATACAATTTTTAAGAATTATTTATACGATAAGTTTACAGGGCAGGTAATACTTTTAGAGGTGATCATCAATTACGATATTATTAACGCGCCATGTATCAGACATCGACTAGACGCGACAATCACGGCGAAACGAAAATCACATTTAAATTCTGTGCTCAAGAACAATAATTAAAGTACTGTTGCGGTTAGATAATAATATGTAAGAGTGTTGCATATAAAATTATCCACACTGTTCAATATCGGTATTCGTAATAGAATATGAGATTATAGAGTACGTAATGTATAGCTGTAAAATATTATTTTCGTCGGGTATAGAGCAGACTTTAGAAGATACTAAATATTTACGAATTAATTCTCTTCCACCTGACTGTCGTTTTGGTTTCTCTTTAAGGTAACGATGTATCTAGATGCTAAGAAAACAGATACCGCTATGTACTTTATTTTCTTCGATTATCAAATGAAACGAGCAAAGTCTTTTTGGAATTGTAGTACAAGAAAAAAGCAGGTGACTCGTGTAAAGGTAAATCAAGAGCATACAAGGATTCGTTTCAGAGGAATTAAATTGAAATACCGTTTCGATATTACAAATTTCACTCTCATAAATAATACAATTTTCTGCGGGAAAAGTAATCAGTGCTTTTCTTAAACTTATTTTTGCAGGAAAAATCATTTTTCAATTGTATTGCGATTTCGAAACACCTTGTGCAAAGGTGCTCTATCATTCGAATTCCTCTATTACATTTGGTACTACGAATTAGTCACAACCGACTAAATAAACTCGTTATCGGGTTGTCCAAGTTCGCGTAACTAATTACGAGTTGGCATACGACATGTTATCGCACACTGCTCGCAACTATATAAGTAGACGCTAATACACAGACCCGTGTTATACGCTCAATACTTTTAGTTTCGTACTTTCTATTTAAAGTAAAAAAAAATCGAGCACGAAGCAGAGCGTGCTCCAAGAGACTCGTGTACATATAACAAGATATTACTCGCCGTAGAGGGCGAGAAACGTAACGCGGCCTGCGGGAAGATCGAACCTGCCGCCCGATCTTGGGGTCGCAGTCTGTTCTGTACGATCGACGAAAGAACCGCGTGCAGTAGCGACCTAAACCAGTGTTTTTCTGTTTCTTGTAACATATCATATGATGTAAGTACGCGCGTTTAAAGTTTAAAAGAGGTCCTTTCACGCTTACGAGGAGGGAGGGGCGTATACGCGCGATCGGCGTGCAGAAACGTACACGTTGCTCGAGAATACCCGTGGATTACTGAACGCCGAATCGTGGATCCCGGTTGCGCAGCAAATAGGCAAGCGAATTTCGCACGGTGTCTACTAATGACAATCGATATTATAGCTTGAGCAATCGCTACAGTTATCGTTATCGCTCGGCCGGTGATTCGATAGAGAATCGTGGCCGATGGCCAAGACAAAGTTTGCTCTCGATGCTTGCCACCGGCCCACCCAGAGCCATCGATCCGGCCTGGGCTGACCGAGCAAACTTCCTTCGCGCCGGTTCGATTCATTTTCAAGTGGCGTACACGCGTTTCTCCAACCTGACGCTTCGACAATTTGTTGCGGCGAACCGCTCCTAACTTTTCTTCGATTCGCGTCACCTTCGCTGGTGTACAGGGTGCTCATAAACTTTCAACGATACTCTCTCGTCGCTAGTGGAAATTAACTCTTAATGGATGATGGAATCTGTACGACACTGCCGCGTTTCTACAAGGTGGAATGTGTTTCGACGTTATTTTGCAAATACCGTTCGTTGCTGGTTAAACGGAGCCTTCTCGAGTATCGATGGATATGGAAGATCATAGGGATCTTGGAACGCGTAATATCTAAAAAGGTAAACACTGATTAATTGCGTATCGTGACTGCTATTTAATAACCTTCCATAGGAAACTAAATTATTGCACTGAAATATGAGAAGATTATGTTGAATTATATTCGATTTACCACTGTATGTGCCATGTGTGATAAAATTTGTTTTCTTTCGAATTACCTATTACTTTTGCTATAATAGATCGGTATTTTATGGACGCCCTGTACTACTGAACGTTTCAGTAATTTTGTATTTGTTTCATTATTAAAAAAAATGACAAAGAATGTTAAATGAGATTTAAATAGTCTTCAATCGTATTCTCTTTTTTTATATGTACATACGTATATAGGAATTTTATAGAATTTCTCGAAATGATACAAGTTTCTTGACGGATAAAACGTAGAACGTGGCCAACGATAAAACCGTGAAATTGCTGTTCGTTTGATAGAACAGAAATAAAATTCGCGTACTGTTCGAAGTAAAAGTCAAGGGGATGGTTCAAGAAAAGATTTATAGACCAATGTACCCGTTCGTAGATCATATAAAATCTGATAGGCGCCAGAACGTAAGGGGCATATTTCACAAGGTTTATCACAGAAAATGTCTGTTCTTACGTTTTTATACTGCTCGTTAAAATGATTACAATTTCACTAAATGGATTGATATAATACGAAAATGAAACGAGCGATATGAATATCACATTAAAAGAGAAACAACGAGAAGCAGAGTGGTTTCCGCCAATCCAATAATTTGCGAAGAAACTCCGCTTAACCAGCTCGGTGCCACTTTGACTTTAACATGAATTCCCATTAAAGAAAACTGTAGTTGAACTTTTCTTGTTTCATGAGATTTTCTTTCAGGTGCCTTCTGATTTCACGCCCTTGCGTTCTGGTTACCCTCCTCGTTCCTCAGGGAAATATGACTGAACTCCAAGTATATATACTTCGCCACAAAACTTTAACACGACGGTTTCACGAAAAGCCGTTCACTTTCGATTAATAATCCTCAGTTTGCGAAAAAAGCCAGAGAACTTCCGTCGATTAATTTTCATTGGTGAATTTCGTTTCACTGTTCGTGCATTTTGAACAGACTAAGGCAATCGCGACTCGAGAAGAAAGTAATATTGAAATTCAATAATTTACAGGGAAAAGGAACCCGTGTTCTTCTTCAACGTTTGTGAAAATTCCATTGACGGACCGTAAAATGAACAAAGTCACGATTCAACAATAACGCGCACAAGCGACAAATAAAAGTGTCAATTATATTACGAATATTTTAAATTAACAAAAGAGAAGTTTATATACCATGCGATTCTTTACTTGCTCAGAATTAAACTTACAAATCTTCCGCAATTTCATAACAAATAGCGGTGGCATACGTAAGTCAATTCATATTGTTTTCTGCAAACGAAATTTCAAAGATTATAGAATACAAAAGGGAAACGTTCATCGATTGCTCAAGTGAATAATTGACCAAACTGTTAATCAGAGGGGAAGAATATTAAAAAGTGGAGAAAGAAAGAAAAAATATGGAACCGGTTTTGCGCTGATTCAATGTTCGCGGTTATCGAATCGGCGGGATTTGCTTCTGCCGTCCTTCCATACCAGCGAATCCTACGCAAAATTGCAACCTAACATAATTCGATCGCAACTCGACATTCATACGAGTCTAAACTTGATCCTGGCGACGTTTATCGTTAACGTGTAAGAGTTCGCCAACAAATGGTAAATGCAATTAACGCGTCGCAAATAGACGTCGAGATATTAAATGAGAAACGGCGACGTTGCTAAACTTTTCTATATTACCTTGTATATAGTATTAAACGTTGTACGATATTAATACCGACAGTTAACGTTTAATGTTAGATGAATACTGTTAAAACGTTAGGCCTGAATTTCTATTTTCACTCTCGGTCGATTTTTGTCCAAGTAAGTGTTCCACGATTTTCGAGACAAAACGCAACGCAGCGAACATGGAAGAATCGAAGAATGACGAGCACGAACAATTCTAAAGTCGTTAAAGGTTTTTCACGCACAATAATCGTGGTCTCTTAAATCACGCCCCGAAGAAGACAGTCTTGTGCACTTTGTAGCATTTTTCCAGAATCTGTTACGCGGAGTGTAAATCTTTGTACAGAATACTCTGTATCTCGTAACACGGAATATTAATAACGTTAATATTTTCCTTATCATTTCTATTAGAAAATGTTAAACGAGAAACTGTTTTATTTTCTGTCTTCTCACGTTTCATTGAAAATATTGCATGTAAGCATATTATGCTTACACGAGAATTAATTAAATAATTCATCGATCAAAATTAAGTACGAATTCTGAAAAGCTTAACGCTCATTATTTAACGAAGTTGAATTGTCGCTCTATTCGAAGAACATCAATTTATCTAATAAATGAAATTACCCTTAAATTTTATCATTTTGTTTGTCTTCGAAGAAAAAGTGTCTTCGCTTCATACCTGTATGAGCTTTTATGTTTTTATTTCTTTGTAGCTTACGATTAGTTTCTCGCTCGACTATTTGTAGTAATTCTTGACTGTTGAAAAAATATTGGTGTAAAAAAAAAACAAAGAAAAAGACGGAGAATGTATGTGAAACAAAAAAGAATAAAACGTGGCAGAATAAGAAAAGGGATAACTAAAAAAATATCATGAACCTATTGTTTGAATTGGTGTCATGTAAGAAATATAAGAATCAATTAATACTTTGTAAATAGCTAGGGAACTGAACACTGTTGGAGTGCATTCGACGTCGTTGTAAAATACACGGAAAAACGAATTGCTGGATATTGTACGTCTGTATAATCGTTCGTCAGACAATGTATCTTATATTACAGAATAATAAAACGAAAAAGACTTATCAAGATTTCTTAATTCCCTTCTCTATACTCTTTAAAGAATTTCCTTTATAGATAAACTTATAAATACGTTCACTTTTCTACACCCTTTACATTACGCCAATATTTATTATATATTAGAGTAGAAATAGTCAAATAAATTATATCTCCCGCTTCAGAGATAAAAAAGAGAAAGATTTCTAAGAAAGCTATAAGAAAGAGTGAGACAGTTGCTACCGTCCCTTCTCTCGAACCCCTGGCGACAACTCTGTAAAAAGTGCTCAAGCTGGTCGCACATAATTGTCGACAGCGAAGTAAATTACTCAAGAACTACTAACGCCATCTCTGTGTAAAATATTGAAACTAATGCCCGACTAGTTTCAGCGCTGAATAATTTACTTCGCTATCGATAATTATGTGCGACCAGTTTGGGCACCTTTTACGGAGATGGCACCAGAGTTTCTAGAGTAGGGTCGGTAATCATCTGTCTCACTCTTTCTTATAGCTTTCTTATATATCTTTCTCTCTCTTACCTCTAAAGCGGGAAATATACAAGAAATTACAATACCGATGGTTTCGTTTTGAAAATTTATTTACTATAATTAGGTTTACGAAGTTCTGTTCTAAATCAATTTAAATGAAACTAACCTATGGCAGCCATTCGCTTCCAATTATTTACTTAATAATTTTCAATTGCATCGAATCACTATATGATGCAATTAATAATTATATATTAAATAAATAGAACCCGGGTCTCACCACGTGGAGGTTGCTGCGAATGGAGACCCACCCTAACCGCGTCCCATCCACCTAGCCAATAATTAAGTTTAATTTCAAAACAACCTATCTAACCATGAATGTATATTAACTTAAAAGAAATGACTCCTGCCTATCAATAGGTCTGAAAATATTTCACCCTACGTGCACAAAAATCGAAGAGAACACAGTACATGAAGTACTGTATTCTACTTTGTATTCGTAAACTCGAAGTGTTTCCAAAAGCAAACAACAGAAAAGAAACTCTGAAGTAAAACGTAAATTATTCAATATGGATTTGTACATTTAAAATATTCATTAGCTTTATTGTTGTTTCTTCCAAGCAAATCTATCATCTTCCATTGAAAAAATAACCTAACCCTATAAAGGAAATTGAATGCTCTCATATACTAAATGTAAGTGCAATCGTTGAGGTTCCTCCCTCTAGTAGGCGAAGTTTGATATTAAAATTAGTGGAAAAAATTGTGCCCTTATATACCCAAACGTAGTAGCAGCAGTTAACCAATCAGATCGCTTCAACTCTAATTGGTTAATGCTTTTCAAGCAAGCGATCTGATTGGTTAACGGCTGGGCCTACGTTTGGGTATATAAGGGCACGGATTTTTTCCATAATTGGCATTGTTAATCTTGACTTGTTGGGGGGAAGAACGTAGAATCGAAGCAACTCCAGTTCACTAAACTCTCAAGAAATTTACAAATCGTCTGCTATTCACTAAACATAGACTGTACTTGATACAGTAAAGAATGTAGGAACAAAATAACTCTCTGATATAATTATATTTAATCTATCATAGTAATCATACGCGAGACTAGAGTCAGTGTTTGCTTCGTAAACTATAATATTTCTTATGTAATATTATAATACACTTTTGTTTTTATTTATTTTTTTTTATTTTTTAAATATTTATATCCGGTATTAGAGTCATATTATCGCCTGCTTGAAATGGATATTGCTGTGCTCCAGGAGCCAAAAATGTAATTATCTTTTTTATTTTAATTATGGAATTCTAGATTTCTATAAACATTTTCGTAAACTTAATCCTAATAGTTTCGTTCCTTTTAAAGTTTTACAGCTATCACTTCTACGATGGATTCACTACTTCTTCTATCCTGACGATAACCTTCATGATGTCCTCCTAGAGGTAAGCAACATTTTTAAATATTTTTTTTAACTGACTCATTGTGTGGTAACATAAATTTTAATTCATAACATGACTTCCTTCAGGCATCTGTCATATCTTCGATGATTTCACTGAGGCAGCAGCAGCAGCATCTGCGAGCAGTTCCTTCAGACATTAACAACAGCCCCGGTGACTTCCTCCAGACATCAGCAGCATCTCTGTTGACTTCTTGGAGACATCAGCAGCATCATCGATCTACGGTCGGTGAGTCGCATGCTTTCAAGTTCCTCTGGTCATTCATCATGTCGTAGGACGAAAGGTTCGAATCGACACGAGTGACTAGTTGTATTTATACAGTATTTATTTAACGAGCATGGTGACAACAGGTATATAATTGTACCTGTGAGCACTAAACTTTATCTTATGTGTGTTATTTATTAGATCAGGTTACGTTTTCTTGCACTCCGTGTTTTTAAATATTACGATATAACGTTAATAATATAATAATAGTAGTATTGATAATTATGAAATAAATAAATATGAATAATATAATATTCATGATCTATACACGTCCAGTATGAATGCCTAGTATATAGAAAAGTATTGAACATTTACACAAATGAAATATCTTTATTAGAATTAATTATAATCTTAAATTAATATCTTTGATAGATCTTTGATAGATCTTTGATAGATCTTGTATAAAGAAATGAACAATGTATACTGCCCTAATTCAGCAGTATTTAGTGGTAAAGTCGGATGTCCACCGACTTCGTATCGATCTGTGACGATTATAATTATTATACGAACATTTACTAATGTGACGTGTATTATTATTAATTATAGTGTTTACACTTATTAAGAATATTAAGTGTTCCAGTCATTTAATATTTCTGTTAATACCGTATAATAGAAATTATGTAATGAATTAGAGATTTTAAAATATTAAAATCTACTTATTTGATTATTGAAACTATGTTAAATGACATGTGCAAGAAAACATTTAATTTTATTTCAGGGAGTTGATTTCAGAATCAAAGCATTAAACTTGAATGGTATTTTCATATCTTAGAACATTTGCTTTGATGATTAAATCGCTCGGATATTATTGTGTGTCTATATACCTTCATATCCTTCCTATATTCCACCTACCCAGTAATAAAAATAAAATAAAAAATAAACCGAAAAACGGTTGATATGTGTTGTTGTTTTTGTACTAATCATTATTTTAGATCAGGATTTTCAGGTTCTTTTTCCGTGTTCGTTGCCAGGACCCCATTCACGTGCCCATGTGCTACTTGAGTGGGGAAAAGGTGATGGGCATGATGATTCCCCACTAGTTTATAAGATTTTTTCGCAATCTGATGTCCTAGTGTATTATACGACGTATTTACCACACGTGTGATTAGGCTGTGGGAATGCGTCGGTTTTTATTAAACATTTATTAGATTAAATATATTATTACTTATACTAATAGTAATGTACAACGATCAGTAACATCCCTCAGATTGCAATAGATGATATGCAAGTAAGTAAAATTTAGAAAGTGTGAGATTGTATGTAAGTTCGCGATAATTCCGTGTGTTGTATGTATGTGTTGGTACGAGTCTGTTGCCATTTTTTAAATATAGCGTTAGGTAGGTAGGTAGTTTACTCTGGTATGATTGTGTGCTAGATTTAAGTAGGTAGGGCCGGGCAGGTTGACCACAGTCACCGATCGGGCAGGCGTGTTTTTTCTCGCGTGGTTCAACCTGTTTCAGGAAATCTGATTTGAATCATCGACGGTAAAGCTGGCGTGAACGGAGAATGCCTTTTGCCACTGGCTCTACCCTATCGATTTTTCGAATCCTTCGCGGTCGCGGTAGAGGTTTTGGTCGAAACGAACGATTACTGCTCGAGATTTGGCACGCTTTGCACGAACAACGATTTCTTAAATCGTTGCTTGTCTTACGTGCTGTTAGCTGTCTCGTTTAATGTTCTTGATTTTTATTGTATCATTTTTTGGGTTGTGCTTAGGAGATCTCGAGCATAGATTTATGTTTGAGAAGATTCTGGGCATGGCGTCCGAAGAAAGAAGAGGCTGTGAGCCGAAGAGGCCCAGAGAAGAGGGCTGCAACGAATGACTCTTGCATTCAGAAATACTGGATTCTGGATGCAAAGCCATTCCTTTATATTATATTGTCACCATGCTCGTTACTTTATCCGCCAGAATGCCTGGCCACATTATTTTGGGCAAATCGCCGATTTACTTTTTAGGGTTGCGAATGATTAATCACAGTTTGCATTAGAGTTGCGTACAAATGTTAATTGCGATTGTTTTTCTAATGTTGCGATACATAAGATCGCGTTTCCAAAGTAGCGTTACGATCGTAATAAATCAAATGCCCGAAATAATGTGGAAATATGCGCATAAGTTGGTAACGTATAATAAAATCCCCTTTCCCCTACTTAATTAATGTTGCGAATTATAAAGAAGGCCCTGTCAATTATGGCAGGCAATTTTCGTGATATTTTTGCTAATTTTTTTCTTGATTGATTCATAAATGGAGGTATGATCTTGCACTTAGAGTCACCAACGTAGCTGGAAAAGCTAGATTGCACTATGGTGACATTGCACCTAAGTAGATCATTTCTTCCTAAATCTAGTTTACTAGTGTTGCGAATTTAAATTCTGGGTGCATAAATTAGATTTGCGAACTATAAAAGGCGTCTTTAGGTGACTGCTCGCGTATTGCTTTTTTATGACGCACCTCGCGATTAATTAGTGTTGCGAATTATTGTAAAGGCCCTGGCAATTTTGGCAGGCAATTTTCACGATGTTTTTGCTGACTCTTTTCTCGATTGGCTTTGACACATTCTTCACTTTACATTTGATTTACTTTCCAATGAAAAAGATAAAATATTTCACTCATCATTTTTAATGACAATAAAAATTAATTGTAATGAGTGCCCTCGGTTGCCCTCGTTTTGCATTAATCTCATCCATCTTTGACTCCCTTTTTCCCTGTATCTCATCGAAGATTTTCATGAGAGTCAGATTCATATTTTGAAGTTCCTCGAATGTATCTCTCGCTTGAATACTACCATTGTTTTTAAAAGTATTTGATCTGCAGCCTTTAAATATTGGATCTGGTGAGTGATCAGGATTCGAGTTTTCCCTTTAAGAAAATCGCATTTTACTAGACTTATGTTTTAAAGAGACAAATTGCATAATATATCAAAGTCAAGCTTGCCTACTAGAAATGAGAAAAATTTCAAATCATATTTGGCTAAAATATGCTTAACGCTTTTCCTTCAATTGTTTTAACATCTTAATCAAAATCGATAATTCTTCGATTTATGAAAGTTTTTGATTTATTTGGCTCTGTACAGATTTGCTACAAATTTATTATTATTAATAATACCGTCGTATATTTGTAGTCGTCATAGAGGGGTATTATGGTTGCGTTTTTTGTTTGACATATGTATTTGTTTTTATTATACACGATTGATGAAATATTTTATTGCAATGGATTTGGAGTACGTGAGCTAATCTTATTATTTTAGAGTTACTGGAAAATTTGTCATCTATCATTTTATCGATAGCCGAGAAGGAGAGAGACTTATATTTATTTTGCACCAACAAAAATGAACTTCGAAAACCCGACGAGTATAAGATTTATATGTAGAAAAGCAAAAGGTAACGAAGGTACGAAACAATCATTGATCTCTCCTCTCGCGTCTATTTAGCGGAGACAAGAATAGTTCCCTTAATTAAGCTTTGGAATAACCGTCTTATTTAGGTACAACAGCTTCGCAACAGTTTAGTACGCAATAATCCTCGCGGAAAGCACGATCGACGATATAATAATATACATTCATACAAAGTTGCACGATACTCAAGCTTACAACCAAAACGCCTTCTCATTGTTTCGTCGTGTTACAAAATTCTCCATAAATACTGTATCGTAATTGGCGAAGTAGTTAGAAGTTATATTCCTACATCTAATAGTCTTACGCCTAACGAATTTATATACTGCGAATTATATTATCTTTGTATGTATATATATATATTTTTTTTATATGTATAAACACAGTACAGACGAGACTGATCAATTGTTCATTACAATATTATTATATATAATAGCATTCTGACTATAATTTTAAATCATATGAATGTACAACGTGTCGTTGCTGAATCGTATGCTGCACTGCGGAGCGATTCAACATCGCTTCCTTAATTATCGCGTATTTTATACAGGATAAAACGCTGTTTCCTAACGTCAGCGAAAATTATTATTATTATCATTAATATTAAATATAAATTACTTTTCGCGCGGTTCGAGTCAATCGAACCTTTTTTCGTACTTAGTAAAAGAAAAACTGCTAATTAAACCAACTAACTAACCAACAAGAGGTTCTCCTAACTTTACTCTTGCTCTTTCTCTTTCTCCCTCTCTCTCTCTCTCTCTTTCTCTCTCTTAGACGACGAAGACTTCCTCTTGGTTTCTTTAAATATCGGAGAAACGAGTGGGATAAAAACGGATTTTCTGAACATTTCACCCATCATTCGAACACATAAGATTATACAATAATCTTAACGGTCAATACGTATGTATATATATATAGTGTTTATGTATACATATATATCATATCTTACCAATAGTCATCATATTTCACCAACATCGATGCAAAATAAATCACAATCATTTTCTTTTTTATGCTTAAAATTGGCAACTGTAATCCTCATTGCAACAGTAGTATATCTCCTCTATTATTAGAGTTTCCCCCCTCTAAATGCTAAAAAATATGAATCCTCTCACTCGTTCGGTAATTACATTGCTCCTTACATCTTACAAGTAAATCGGAGTATTTTGGTTTTCGACACTTCGCTGGCAAAAATGAACATTCCATTCTCCACGACATCGCTTTGCATTTCAATCGCGACATGGAAGATCACATTGGAAACATAGAGGAAAAAAAGATTGGAAAACTCCAAACGTTTACTCGCGTTGTGACAGAGCGCACGTACACGTACCTACCTAGTCGACAAGCATACAAAAACGGTTTAAAGTAGAGGTATTTTTACAGACTTATACACGGAAAGGAGAACAAAAATATTAGCTCTGCAGTTTGGTTTAGTTCACGTGGTACAATACGCCCTTTCACGTACAGTCCATTATAATATGTATAGAGCATACGCTTGGGTCTCAACCCTAGAAAGACGAGACATCTCTAATAATTACAATACACGGAAAACTATAGCTAGGCATGCGCTATCTCAATTTTATTCTTCCTACATTTCTCTCATGTATTCTCATCTTTCAACTGAGACTACGCTTCACCTTAGTTTAAAACAAGAATTTTATGATTATTGTACTTTTTGTTTGTTAGGAAAGAAATAGTGTAACAATATTTCTTGATAATCAGAAAAACATTGTCATTTTTTTCCCTCGCACTTACTCTACAAGTTTCTTTGGATTAACTTTTTCTGTTCTCGCACCCCAACCGCTAGCCTCCAGTACATAAAAGATAGTATACTGTCGCTACTAAGAGAAAATTTTAAAAATACTAAAACTTTAACTGATCTGCATACGTAATAATTTTTTCTTTTTTGAATAGTATCTTTGTTAAACTAAAATTGACTCTTCGGTACCTCGAAGACAAATAAGCGACACGAAAAGTGATCAATAATTGCATTAGAATGTTTCTAAAAGAGATAAATAGAACACCTTCAGTGTTTTTTAATTAGTGTTCGAAGAGTCTGTCGTAGTCTTTCTAGGGTTACCTTACATGTAGATCTCATCGTAACGTAGACAATTGGATGTTTGAAATGAAAAGTTAAATTTATTTCGTTTCGTAGCGTTAGTAGTGCATCATCATGGAATGTGCCGAAAAGGAAACACTTCCTCTGTATCGACATCACGTAACAATCAGAAAACGACGCCTGACTTCGTGTGCGTGCCTTCTCCTCTTATTCATTCTTATTCTTTACTATCTAGAGTACTAGCTCTTTTACTTACTTACTTCTTTACTATCTCTCCTGTCTTATTTTTTACTATTCGAGATAATCATCCTTACGTTCGTTGAATTCTGTTTTAAAATGTCGAAGAATCGGAAAAAATATGCTTTGTTAACTTTCATGTTTTTATTTGTAACAATGAAACAAACTTGAAGTATCTAGACGGTAAAGGAAAAAAGTATCGTGTAGTCCTTTGAAAATATTCTAAATTTACATGAACTTAGACTTTTGCTACTCGCTCATCGTTTATAGATTCTCGCAAAATAAATAAAAAAAAAATCTCCGGCTGACAATTCCTAGAATCGTCTGAGAAACACTAAATACTTTTATACTGTACTCTTCGGATAAATACATGCCTATCGATTGAGCTTGCGATTAACGTGAAAACAAATTCCATTTCATTCGCCTTATACAAAAAAATTCTTAAATATTCATTCGTAACAAAAAAAGTAAGTAACCCTGTTAGAGGTGACAAAATAATGCATAATAAAAATAATCGTTGTTATAATACTACAATCGTAGATTTAGTGATGCTACTTAGAATAATACGCGCCTTGTTTCCTCTCTGTATTAACAAAAGTCAACGTAAAAAATCGAGCAACGGAATCCGCTGAATTCTAGCTTCAAATTCGATGCCCCCTTGCTGTATACCGAATCTGAACGAATTCACGCGAGCAAGACGCGTGACGGCGACGTTGTACGGCGAGCAACTGAAATCAAAATTCTGTCCAAACGAAACAAAACAAAAGAATCGTCAGCCGTTTCTTTAAGAGACAGTGGCAGTGGATGCTAACGAACTGGGTCACGCGAGATTCGTTTCCTGCTCGCCCCATCCTTCGCTGTCGCATTCGCTCTCCGACGCTGAATCGCTATCACTGAACTCAACGGCTACGCGACGTGCCAATATGGACGCGACGTCGTTCAATGCGTTCACGCGTTCCACTTCCTTCTGTTCGATCTTCTCCACCTTACGTAACTTTATTCCTGAAAAATGAATAGATTTTTGAAGTTTCAACCCACGTAGTGTGCCGCATGAATACGAAACCACGTAACTATAAATTACATTCGTAACAAAATAGATTTTTATCAAAATTAGTTTAAAGCATAATTTTCAGATTGCTTGTTAGATGATCCAATAGCTTTCTAGAGCAAAACTTGTTGACTTTGTCCACCTTCCATTTTGGAGAAATTTTACAGCAAAATATTCACTGTGCCACATCAGTTTGTCCGCATAGAAATAATGTTCATTGATTAAATAACAGGATAATTACCGTCTCTAATCGCTTTAAGTAGATCGTTTCGCGGATCGACGAGGGGGATATTCGGATTAACAGGCTTCCTCAATTGCCCGTCCACGATATTCTTCAAGGGTTTCGGCGGTTTCAACTTGGGTGGATTGGTCGCTATCATTTTAGCAATGTCGCCGTTCGTTAACGGTACTTGGGGCGACGGTCCATTAGCAACAGGAGGCGGCGGGGGTGGCGGTGGCGGTGGTGGAATATTACACGGTGGAGAAATAGTTCTAGGCGGTGTAGGATCAGGAGTTGGAGGTGGAGGCGGTAAATCTTGCGGTGCTGGGTCCGTTTCATCTTGTCCTATCTGTGTCGAATGATTCGGTGGTGTGGGTGTAGAGTGATGACTGGGTAGCGGGCTGTTCGAACGACTTCCGTTCCTATTCAGTAGATGCGATGGTATTGAACCTGCAAAAATTAATAAGGTAAAAGTGGTTAACACAAAACGTACTTCTATATGAATCTGAATAAAGCAGATTTTAAAATTCGGTAACTACTAAGCAAAATTATTATATGATAAGGTTCTGACCTTGAGAACAGATAAATAATTAAAGGAACATACCGCGAAAACGTAAATCCTCATTCCTAATTACATTCCACTCGTCGAATAGAAATATTAATATGATTACCATTCATGGGAGGAGGAGACATACTTTCACCAGGAGGCGGGGGTGGTGGTGGAAGGGTGTCTCTACCAGTGCTCATCGATCTTCCTCGCGTTGGAGTATTATTAGCAGAGGCTACAGTGGGCGTTGAATTGCTAGAAGTATTGCTTGGTGGAGCTGGTGGTGGTTGCGTCGGTCGCGATCTACTACCCCTGCTTGGAGTACTCTGACCACCAGGGCTCTGGTACGTTTCGCTACCCGTTTGTCCTTGACCCGTGCCATAGTGCGAACCGTATAAATTGTCCTCGTAACCCTGGACCACGTAATTTTCTGCCCTACTAGCATAAAATGAAACGAAATCAAATGAATAACGTTGGTAATGAATGGTGAACTGAATTAATGCCAACGGCTATAAGTAATAAAATAATTGTTGTAATTGATTCATCATAATTGGTGTGGTTTAAAAAAAAGTATCGAAATACTTATTGCTGTTAATAAAATTATTCAATTCCTATATAAATTTACTTGTTTACAATACTATCAAATATAGTTTTCAAATATTTAATTTACTTGTACAATCCAACTTCTCCGGCAATAATTCTCGTATTTCTTCTCCACAAAAGAAATGCTCCAGAGATCTGAATAAATTAAAATTAAATAAGGCGATATTGAAACGAAAAAATGTTATATAGATTGGCTGCTCTGAATTCACCCTTCTTGTTCAGATGAAGACCACAATGCCTTTCACGCGACAATACAATCCCTTACAATGCAATCCATAGCACTGCTGCATTTACTTTCAATAAAGTTCCATTCAATTATCATTTATATTCTGTACTGAGATCCTCTCAGACTTTTCTATCCAGTTGCATTAAATAGAAAACCAATAAATGATTCATTGAAGTATCCAAAAAAAAAGGAAGTACAAACCTATAATGATCAGAAGAGGGAGGGCTGTAGAGGTGTTGCTCCTCCGGCTGATAACTTCGTCTGAGCTCGATGCTGTTTGGCCTGGGTGGCCGTGGTTCGGTCATTACCAAACCCAGTAACGATTCGTCCGGTAGATTGTGGGGTGCCTTATATTGAACACCTTGCGGCGGCATAATGTACTCGCCGTGACCAACGGCCAACTGTCTCTGCCTTTCTCTCGTATTATGCGGCTGTCGTATACGCTTCTTATGCCTACCGCCGCCGCCTCCGCCACCCTCGTTCCGAGGCCTATGCGGCTGTACGACAAAAATTCATCGTTAAACTAACTGTCTTACTGCGAAGCAGTAGCAAAGGTGCAAGACAAGCTTAACTTTATCAATCAAATATGACTCAATAGCTGATCCAGTAAACCTTTACTTTTTCTCTGTTCTATATTTTGTTCTTTTTTTTTGCGAGACTCTGAAGCAAACAGGATCAACCATTGAATGTGAAGGTTTTGCAGGAAATAAAAATAGTGATTCGGTCAAGTGTAATGTGAGTGTAATTTGTGGTCATCTTTTTTGTATGTTCAGGAAAATGTACAGTTTAATTAGTTAGTTAATTGTTGGTGCATGTGAAATTGCTGATCGTTGATTGCATTAGAGTTCTCTTGCTTATGATGGAGATACGATGAAGACAATTTCATACAGGGGGCGAACGGTTATGAGATTTAGTAATTGAAAAACTGTGGCAATAGCAATGCAAGAAACATTCCATTTATAGAGAAGAATTTAACATACTACTTGTCATGAAAGATGTGAAGTAAGGTAAAAGCAATCAAAATCGAAGTTACAGTAAAAATTGTGAGCTATACAAACAGCAAGTCGTTGATACGATTAAAAATAACATTTAATATCTACTAAAATATAAATAGTGCATAAGGAATGAAACAAAAATGTATCCAGCCAAATTAATAAATGAAAAGAATGTCATTTTGTTACTTATAATACCAGATTCATTTCATCCTGTTTATTCGCTGAACATGAATTATGTGCAGCATATTTCTACTAATTCAGACGTTTGAATAACTTGCTAACGCATAAGCAATTAAGAAATAAAGAAATTACCAATCTCACAGCTAAGTTTTAAAAATTAGTTTCATTAAAGATTGCAAACCATTGAGTCACAGAAATAGTTAAAAAATCAAACTTCTTCATCTAAATCAGCAATTTCAAATGCGTGAACCGCAAAGTAGTAAGATTTGTGAGGTGTACTTGTGACGCGCGTTTACAATTTTATTTCCCACAACGTGACACGTGACAGATCGAAAAGGAAAAAGAAAATAATCCTGAAATAGCCGGAGATCATGAGGCTTCGCATCGATATTGCAAGATGGCTCGGTGAATGATAATGAAAGTCTTCTATTGAGTACATCAAAAAGTTGCATGGTTGGCACAGAACGGCATTACAAAAGTGATCGACAAAGTGATTATGGTAGTGAGACAAACTATTCGACTTTGGAAACAACTTGTATTACAGAGATGGGATGTGTCGATCAGGGACTCCTCGGCGTAGATCGAACGCAGTACATATATTTACAGTATCTTCTTGTTTCCTTCGAGATAAATTGAAATACTTTCCAGTGTCAAATATTGAATTATTACTTTCAAATCTGAATTCTAGGTCCACACAAAATCTTATTAACCAATTGACGCGACACTCAACGCGTTCTACTAAGTTAACAGAGCAATTCGCCACTCAAAGACAAAAAAAAAATAACAAAATAAAATTGCAATCAGCGTTCGGTCTGCGCAATAAAAAATTTCTTTGCCAAGGACGAACATTGAAGAATGTGATGTCGTCGGCTAAATCCTAGCGATGTAAAACTACAAAACTGTCAAAAGCGAGCATCTATCAGCGCAATCTCTATCAGCGCAAAAAGGTCGGTTAATGAAAAACCACAAAAGAAGTGAGAGCTTGATTATGTATGAGTGAGTGGTTGGCGATCGATAATTCATTAAAACTGGATAAGGGTAATAAAAAACTACAAAGATCCAAACCATCGACTTGCCTCTCTGAACGGTTCGGCATATTCAGACTCGGTCTATAACGAAGGGGACATTTTCAATCGTTAGAATCGTACGTAGATTAATCATGTACAAGTAGAAAATAACTACTGTTATTTTATATAAATATAATGCATACCGTGTAACATATTGCGCACCTCGAATGTATTTCAATGATTTAGCTAATTGTGTGTATATATATATATTTCGTTCTTATAGCTTTGTTAAATAGAAAAGAAGCAAAATATAAATTTGATCTTTATATTTCTCCTATATCCGAAAGAAAGAGTTTGTGACAAAAAGAAGAGAAAAGGTCGAGGTGCACTTTTTTGAAAGTGTGGATGGGAGGAAGATTCCTTTACCTTTTTCCCCCGATCGTGTAACTTCTTCTCGGTATCTTTGAGCATCTCCTGACTCCAGAGATCGAAGAAATAGTTCGGATCCGTATAAAACTTCAGTCCATCTTTACCGTCTTCCCTGCAATTCGTATTTCAATCTTGTTATTATCACCTCTCAGATTGTCATATGATGAGAACATTTTTGGAAAATTATAAGTTCAATTTGAACGTTGAACAATTTCAAAACTAGTATTCAGCAGTAGTCGAATCAAAATTATAACTAGAAATAAGTGAGATACCTATAAACGTTGAGTTTGTCAAGAGGAGGCGGTGTATCACATTGATGATAAGTCTCCAGCATCGCAGTTGGCATGGTGTCCCTTGAAACGACTTGCTGGTCGAACACCACTGAACTCTTGAACGCCTTTCTCATGTGTATATCTTGCAATGAGACTAGAACGAAAAAGTATAACGATATATCAGAGAAAATATTAGTTGAACGAACGACTCGACGATTTCTTGTATTTACAAAGTACAATTTGTTCAGAGTGGTTGAAACGATAAAAAACACTAATTACAATACCTAATGGTGATCATTTCTGTAGTATAAAATGATCTACTCTTTAGTAACGTTTCTAAATTGTAACCTCTAGGATTATAATGTTAAAAATGTACACGTATCCACGCGTTACAAAGCTAACGTGTTAAGAAACGCAATTAATCGATCGATCAACGAACCTTCCTCAACGTTGCTGTCGAGCTGCGTAACTTTCACGGCTAGTCGGTCTATCCTGGCCTGCAAGGAGTTGGCCCTGTCGCTCAATCCGTGCGCCTCCCTCGCCAGCTCGCCAAACAGATCCTCGGCGTGCCTGGACAGGCTGGAGAGTTGCCTGATGGTGTTGGCCAACGTGCCATTCGTTACAGCCTCGAGCTCAGAGGGCAACGGAAAGTTCTCGGGGATGGTGCCGCGTGCGACGAGCACAGGCTCCACCAGTCGCTTCGGCAGCGGCATCCTCTTGCCGGACGCCTCCTACTGTTCCTCGAGAGACCACTCACCGCCTTCGCGGGACCTGCAAAAATTAGATTCGCTTAATTCTCAACAGAGATTAATTTTACAACGCGTCTCTGCACGTTTGGAAAATAATTTTCAGGGAGATTGTAGCTAATCGTTCTTTCGTCTATAAGGCATCGCCACCGCATGGATTTTCAAAGTCCATTCTCTTGGTAACGAAGCATCTAACGCTGCAATTTTGTTGCTCTTTGTTTCCATCTTGTTTTATCTTCAAAATCATCTCCTCCAAATGTTTCATCGAAGAGTGATCGTATACCCTTCACAGAGATCCACCGAATCACGAGTCGACTACGCAAATATTTGCACGAAAACGGAAGAAGGAGGTTCGCGGTTTCGATTCGACGGAAAGCAGCGGGTTCGCGATGGAACGGCGAGAAAGAGTCGGATAGTAATTTGCAACGTAGTGGGCTCGAGCGCAAAGACGGCACTCGAGGCTCTTTGTGCGGGAGGAACACCCTCTCCGTGGGAATCGAGGGCCGTTAACGGGATGAATATTCGATCTGTCGGGGGACATCGGTGTAATCCACCCGCGTGCATCCCGTTCGACTTGATCTTTTTCATTTTGCAAACTGAGGCACGCGATCAAAGCACCCAAGTAACGATAGGTTCGTGTACGCTCTGTAAGTACTTTGGAAAAGAGGAGATATGTACGTACTTTCGCGCTACACTAACGAGTCTAGAACAAATTGAACAGAGTTTTAATAGTTTTAATATTTCGCTTAAAATAGTTAGATACAATTTTTGGTATCAAATTTGCGGAAGAGTATTTTATCTAAAATTTATTCGACTGTAAAATTATACTACAGCGTGGTATGATATCCTTTCCCCGTCAAGCTCCACAATTATATGTGAGCACAAAACTGTGACTCACCTACGATAATGTTTTGTCTCCAATACTGAATTCATGCGGAAGAATCGCAATACACATTATGCATAATGCATCTGTTTTATTGTGCAGCACTGTGTTGTGATTGTAAATTATAAATTAAACATACATTCAATGCGGATATATTCAATACACGTATATGGTATATTACAACATGTATTATTAAATATTACGAATACAAGAAATCGGATTATATTGTAGATCGATTTATCATTGCATATCGCTTATAATAATCCTATAAGAGACAGAGAGAGGTAGAGAGCGAGAGAGAGAGAGAGAGAGAAGTTTAGTTTCGAATCGTTTCTTTCGAGCAAGTTTTTGAACAGCGTCAGTGCTTCTGCGCGAAAATTCGAAACTCATCTTACATAATCACACTTTACAAATAGACAGTTTCGAGCGTCGCCTCCTATATATAGTAATCGAACCGCGTCGAGTAAAAGTTTCGTAGCAAAATTAACTCGGATTCGCCGGCACACACCGAACTTAATCCCATCTCCGGTCGTAACGTGATTCGATTAATTGAAACTCGAGATAATTGAAATGCCAACCGTCCGGGAATCCGTTGGAAAGTTTGCGGAGCGTAGTTAAGCACACGGTACGCGAGGCGGCGATATTGTCACGGAAAAGTTACGGGCGAAGTCGTTAGCTTCGCGGGAAATTACTGCCGGCCTCTCTCTCTCTGACGTGAAAATTCCATGCACCCGATATGGGGGAAAAAAACGTAGCCACTTTTTCGCTTCTGCCCGAGCTCTCGCCAGGAGACCGAGCGGGTCGTTGCGAACGATCAAACGAGACATTTATCATGTTGGATGAGTAATGAAATTGTTATTGCAGGAAGCTGTTCCTGCTCCCACGAGCTGGCTCTTGTTTCAACTGTGTTTCGCTCGTTATGCTTATGGTTAATGGGTTGTAGAGAAAAAGGGTTCAATGCTGGAGAGGCTTTCCTCGCAGTGATGTACGAGCGGGCATTTTTAATCAGGTTATCGATAAGTTTTATGTTAAAAGGGAATATATATCTTCTAGCGGATCATTCGTTAGAAAATATGTTACAATTTATATAGTACTGAATTATGTAATATTAAAATGTATTTAGATAGGGATAATTTTTGCGAATCAGTGTTTTTCTATTGGAATTTTTTTCAATACGTGTTTCTTACGATTTCCGTAGATTTTTTCAGGTAGAATTGTTCCAAGTGACATCGAATTATTCCAGAGTGCCCTTGGCGCGATGCTAATTTACTTAAGTAACTCAGACACGAGGTGTTTTCACGATACGCCGCATTAAAACGGCGAAGGTGGCATTTCTGACGTAAGTTACGTAATCTCGCGATGCAAACAATGAATCGTGCGGATCTTATCAGCGCACTGAACAACCACAGAAAGTGTGAACACTTCCTTCTTGATTATTCATCTCTTAAACCGCGAATCAAGTAAAACGAAGAATTGTGCTATAAAAAATATTTCAAGAATATTAAGAATTCACAATACTTGCTGTTACTTTATCTTTAGCAATTTTTAACAATCAACTGGAATGTTGCAAATGAATCATCCGCAACAATAGTCCAAAGAGAAAACGAATAAATTCGCCCCTATTCCATACGAAAGAAAAGCTGGGCAGCTTGAGATTCTAGTGACCTAATCCAGTAAATCCTCAACAACAAATGTCGATCGCGCTAATTAAGAACAAGGAAATCGATAGAGCTAAATACGACCTGGTCGAGTAGCGCGATGCAGCAACAATCCCCTACAATTCAAACGAGTGCAACGACTGCCAGCCTCGCCTTGACTCCTTTCCTTTCCTCGCCGCTACCCCTCCGCTCCCTTCTCTTCGCGATCCCATTGGCCCCGATTAACTTGCCCCGGTTGTTGCCTCTTATCGTTCGCTGCAACTCTCTCAGGGTCAACACGCGACAATGATTAGCGGACACGCAGTGGTCACGCGGGGTGGCGCACCCCTTTCGCGAGACCTGTTGTGAGAAACGGTGAGAAACTTTCGCGTTGCAAAGAAAAAAAAACGTAGACAGTCGCGTTCAACGTGCATGCGAATATATCACGGAATGAACTACGGAAAGGATAGACGAGATACGTGTTTTGCGTTTACGCTACCCTTTTTTCTTCCCTCTCGCGTGGCGTGTGATTAAAAAATGAACAGAAAATGCGGGATTCTTATCGTGGGGAAAAAATTCTCTGCTGTACGCACGGTTTCCGGTAAGATGGGAGGGGTAATCGATCCCAGGAAATGTTTTGTGGTTCGTATTGAGGTTTTCCTCCGTTTTTCGACTAATTATGGATCTAACCAAACGGGTCAATTAAACGAATTATACAAGAATGGCACGATTGGTTGATTTTTGAACTCACATTATTCTTCAATCCACAGACTCAATCAGTTCAAAGAAAAAAGAATTCGAAATTATCCTTGACAAGAAACGTCTTCAAACTCAGAGAATAGGAGAGTAAAGTTGGCGAGACAGACCAACTAGTCTAGTTGGCAAAGGTGCTTCCGGTTGCGGTGTACTGTACATCGCGAAACCGAAATCATTAATTTGCAATGGGCGAAGTACCTTTAATTAAGGGCGCCGCAGGGAAACTGAGTTTTATTCCCACCCTCGTTAAGAGGACCCCTGACTTTTTGTGTCACTCGCGAATGTGTATATAACTGAATAAAAGCCCCAGGTGGCACCTGTAGGGTCGACCAAGCCCTTCTTTTGCTTACTGATCCCTTTGTTTTGTAGAGGTCGTTGCTCGGATACGTTAGAAGGAATACTGTATCACCCAGGCTGCTTTAACATCCCCCGTTTCGCCCTACGGTTACTTGCTTATCCGTCCATCGTTTTAATCTAACACCGATAAATACCAGGCATTTTATCGTTACCATTTGAGTAATAGAAATCTGGTTATACCAGCGAGGAGAATTTAATAGATGACTGAGATAAAAAAAAAGTATTGCGTTTATAAGACTGGTTCATTAAGTCCAGGTTCGTTAAAGATCCTATCATTTCATAGCACATAATTCTATATAATTACAAGAGAATTCGGTTCCATGGAAATGCTATCTAAAGGTTAATTAAAATGTATATTACTAGAAAATATGCCATGACGATTAACTTCACAAAACAAAATTATACAGAGAAGAATGAGAAAATGTTTAGAAAGCATTTCTTACAACGTATTCCGCAACTCCCTTCCGATTGACACGGAAAGTGTTGCGTTTGCACGAACGGGTCAAGAGAAGTATTATTGGTAAGGTTTCGAGAACCTTTCGACAGAAATTGTGTCGACATGTGGGCTGACATTTACACCGTACAATTGTATATTATGTTCCGTGGCGAAATAGAAAGTTTGCAATGATTTCTTCGGTTCACGATTTTCGTTGTGTTCCGGGCTAAAGTTAGACGCGATCTAAACGGAAACCTGGTAAATACCTCGCTATTTTGTAAACAACTACTTTCACCTGCGACTATCTACAACATTTTTACATTTCATTATATCTGCACTGATGTGCACATTAGTGCAAATATATACAATACTTGTTAGTTGACTGCTAGTTAATTAAGTCACAGCTGTTGCATATACATACGTAGTCGCTACTTTAATGATCATTTATCTAACATTTTTGTAGAATAAAAGAAAATAAATACGACTTCCGCACTTTCATAAATCATAAATTCCGTAGAACAGCTGCAGCGGATAATTTCCGTAAGCACACGTATGTACATAGAAGTCATTTCACTTCGTGAAAAATTGGACGTTGCAATTTCCTTTTACACTCGATTATTTAAATCGCGATAGAGGGAAAAAACTGTACGTACAAAATACTACGTTGCGTGACTCGTTAATCATTATTCTTCATTAAACGTTTCGTTTGCGTGAACAGGTTGATACGAAGAACACGTACATTCAGAATGATCAAATAAAGATTACTGGAAATTTAAAAAAAGAGGGGCAGACGATTTGTTTGCTTGTTCGACAAAAAATTATACCAAAGGCAGTCCGGCTCTAAGCTCTTTTTCGCCTGAAAAATTCTAGACTCTCGGAATGGTACCGTTTATCGATCACCAAGTACGTTATCACAGCGCACATTATAATTACATCGCGTAGAAACCAGTTCCAACTCCGCCTTATTCCTCTTTCGCGGGTCCGCAGATTAATCTCGAGATTTTAACGCTCATCGATCTACCCACCCACGCGAACTTGCTTGCTCGCGGCTCTGCAAACTGAATTATACGTTTCCTTGATTTCCATCTGAAAAAAAGAGCTTCATCCACGCGATTCCCGTGTAGGACGATAAATAAATTTCCTGTGAACTGTGTTCCTGGTGTTCCTTATGTTTCCTGATTAAGGGTCAGGAAGAAAAATGATAAGAGTCCATTATTCCTGGATTTCGCCACAATGACGCTGCTTTCTGCGCTTACTACGTTCTATGCTCTGCTCGTGGCTCTCATTACATACTATTATCATTAGTAACTAGAACTAAAAAATTGCAGCTAATGATAAATAATGTTACACTATATAACACTTACTTTAACATCCGCACTTAGAATAGTACCTTCTACTTTCTACTTTTACTCGTTTCTTTTTTCTCTCCCTAACAACCGTATTACACAACAAAGAATACATGGCACGTGGAGCCATTTGAGGCACTCTAAGCAAGAAATCCAATCTACTCTGGATTTGATTGAATAACAATCCTCTAAACGTACAGCACAACTTTTCAATACGACTTCTTCTTTGATTCCTATTTTTATCAACCTTTGCCTTAGTTGAAATAATCTCGTATTTTGTTCGTCCTCGGTTTCCGAGTTGGTAGAAGAAATAGGCGCATCTCACGCCGTGATAATAAAACCACCGTTTCGAATGGAAAGTTCTCTTAAAAAAGGAGGAAAAAGGTTTAGCTTTGAAAAGCAAGAGATTGTACAGTAGAGCTCTGCACTAAAATCGGGGACACAATGGGGCAACGATTCCAACGGAACGTACTATGCTAGATTATACGAGCGTAACGTGAGTCACCGTACACCTAGGCTCCCTTTCAGCCGTCTAGCCCCGTGTATCTGCATTTTATACACTCTCCCACGCATTCGATGCCAAGTAGGGATTTACTGATTCAGCACGGGCTTAGGAGACCGCGGAGCAACTCTACAGATGTTACGCACCAGAAATTATAGTACACAGTACTACGATGACGTTTTCAGACGAAAGCAAATCCTGTTCTCATCGATCTTCGCGCGACCAGAAGTTACGACTTACTTTTTCGTGCAGCATAACCACCAATCGATCGTACCATTTGTACAAAACAGAATCTTGGCAAGCAAGTAAAAATGATTACTGAAAAGTCGACTCGTTTGCTTTTCCACGTTCGTGGAGATGCATACAACAGGGTAAACGCGTCGCGAGGATATCGAACGGGCTACGTTTTCATTAACCCATCCGCATTAGCGAGGGACTAGGCGGGCAATAACCGCGGAGCGTCATTCTAATTTACTTAACGCGCATTAGCAAGTGGCGACGGCTCAGTCGTCGAGTAATCGCGTCCACGGTCGCTCGAGCCAACCCATTCCGGGTTGCACGTGTGCCCGTATGAAAAGCAAACCTGCACATGCCGTCCATATGGTCGCGCGGCCGCACACGCAACGAAAACACGTACACCCTTTGTAAAAGCGCGCACTCTTTCACCTCGAACTGTGCAGACAGTAGATGCGTATCGCTCCAGTTCGCGCGAGTCACTGAACAGTTATTCATTAATAAGTTAGTAGGCGAACGATTTTATACGAGCCACGGAATACCTTGCGAAGTCATTAAAATATATTTCATCGCTTCAACGTATACGTTCTTCAAATGTTCTCCAATTTAACTCCATAAATTTCTCTTCGCTTCAGTTCATTACCCTTAAATTGTAACTCGAATCCACCCTACAAACTTCTCACCTGCACTGAACTCTCGTAGCTGTAGGAACCGTAACTCAATAATACTTCGTCCCTTTACTGTCTCACGTGGCAAACTTGCAACCCCAACTCAGACCGCGTCGATCAGCATCGAAGGACAAATTGCACGGCGCAAATCGGTGACGAGGGAGCGTGTCGCGTGTCGGAGGTGCCGCGAATCGGTTTCCAGTTCCACGAGGGGGTTCAGCGAGGTATTCGTTCGGCTACGGTTCGGTTCGACAAATAACATCGCGACTCAATTGTTCGAGAAAGAAGGTGATGCGACGGAGGCCTCGAGAATGCAATTCTAGAGGGAAACGTGGAATTCCACGCGTGCGCGCGCGCGCGCGCGGAGAGATTCGATTCGAGGCACGCGTATCAAACGAGCGATATCGCGAAATCGCTGCACGTCCCTCATTAGCATACACTCTTTGTTATCGATGACGCCGGCTAACCGGACGCATCTTTTGGTCACTGGTTACGCCTCAATTACGATGCGTCGTCCCTCGATTCTGACCACGGAAATTTCGATAACAATGATATCATCGGGTTATCGATTTGTGGTAACACTCGATCGTTTCGAAAATGTTTAACTTAGGAATTTGTGTCGAAGGAACGCGATACGAAAATATCGCTGTTCTCATTCCTTTTCGAAGTCACTACAGTTTAAACTCTTTTATAATTGAAACGACGTTAGCTCCACGAAAAAGAAGTTTCAATACATTCGATTCACAGCCTGAGTCTGACTACCATCTGCCATAATTTACACGAATCATTCCAAAGTTAAATAATCCGGTGCAAATATAATTTCGAACTACAATTTGCGAGCAACAATACCAACAAAGACAATGAGGTTAACAATTTCGCTAGTGGGACACGGTGTCCTGGATTACTTGGCCAAGTAGTACGGGCGCTCGTAAGTTGGCGCAGTACCACGACCTAAATCTCGTGTTCGTTAAATATTTCATGTCGCCGTTGCGACCGCACACGGAAAGCTATACCTGAAGAAAACAGATACGGCTTTCTTAGTGTCAACGTGACGAGCAGCCACGTTCCTCGTCGATAACGTCGTCTCCGACCGATTTCGTTCAGATAACGCGGCATTTCTGAGCTTCGAAGGAGTCGTTCAACACGTTACTATCATTTATCGCTGTTTCGTCATATATACAGGGTAATTCCATCGACTCTTTCAAAGTTCTCAAAATTCACTCGATCTCTATTTCTTGAAAATAGGAATTGAAAATAGTTCGTGTATTTGTATAATAAAGTGTGAATACGTTGCGAAAATGGAGACGAGCGAGTAATTAGTTCACGTTCGTTTTTCCGATAATTGGGAAATCCCAAGTATAATATTCATATTATATATCCTAATCAATACGAGGAATATTAACTTCCCGTCTGGGTGATAGCAGCATGAACGAAACTTTATTATGACACGCGCCAATTCCTAGCGCTGGCAGTTCTATGGGCTGATGCCGTTTGTGCCAGTTTCAAATCACGTCCTCGCCGGTGGCTGCTCACGCGAACGTACTACGAAAGGTTTCTTCTAACCTAACTCTATGTACCACGGAAGACGTGGACATGCAAAGTGCATACCTAACAGTTTTACTAAAATATCTCATAAAAGTAAAATATACGACTCACAGAAAGTATGCGAAAACAAAATACCGGATAATTTTGCAATTCTCGATACCACGATAAAGATTATCTGCCACTAACATTTTCCTTGGTCAATGATATTAAATAATAAAAATGATTTGCAAACGATTAGAAAATATATTGCAAATGATTTTCTCCTTTTAGAGATCTATAAAATATTATAAAATAAATACATTTTTATCAATTTTTATTCTTATTAAAATTTTTATTATCGAAAGAACAGATTCGAATAAATCCATTTACCATTGGAGCCAAGAAATGTTACATAAGGGAAAGTAGGTTACATTAAATTATCGAGCAAAGTAATCCACCTTGATCAAAACTGGCGTGCCGTTGGTTCTGCGCTTACTATGTTTATTCCCAAAACATAAATTAAACGAAGTAAAATAATTGCTTCTGCTTATATTCAAGCGTCACCTGGTCGCTTTATGCTACAGTACAAACTATTATAATTAATAGACACAAATAGTAGATAATCTGTTAACTTTACAAATCTCGTGTAACAGAATATTAATGTTTCAGATGGACAAACTATGTCGATACGTTTTACATAAATATCAAGTATTTAAGTATATATAAAAGTTCCTCAATAAGCACGTAAAAACCTCTATATCCGGTTCGTAGCGGTAAATTCCCAAGATTAGATACCCGACTTTAAATACGTGAATACATTTTTGAAAGATCTGTATTAAATTCAAATCATTTTAAAACTCAATTATAAAAAACCATTTCTCGACCGCTTCGCGCATCACATAAAATCGTGAATTAAATATACGCGTTAAAATATGAATGTGAGGTACAGTTCGCGTAAGCGACGCGTAATTTATTTACCTATGATGTAATTTTAGCGCCATTAAATTAGTGCATGTCGATGAACTACATGCAGGTAGAGTTCCTCGTTATATTCGGGTCATCGATAGAGGAAGGATATGAGTCGTTGAGGTTACTAACGACAGGTTGAATAAATTATACTGATCGTTACGCGTCAGAAGAGCAACATGCAGATCGTTCTACGAACTATTCACACGATTCACTTTATATATTGACACAGAGAAAGGGGGTGGAAAAAGGGGACGTTGCTGTGACCACGTAAAATAGAATTTGTGTTCTCGAGGATCGATCGCTTTCAAATCGACCATGTTCAACTTTTAGTGGATGTATTAATACGTATTCTACGTATACCTCCGGTATTGCAACGCTATAACGTAAACATTCCCGTTCTACTAATGGTTTTCCACTCTTTAGGTAGCAAGTTCATTATCTTGAACTACTGCTATGCTCACGCCAAAGTGAAAGTCAACCCGCAGAAACATCAGTACCCGGGTTACTGCACCGAGAAGATGTCTGGAGTGCACGACTGCCCTTGAGAACAGCGGGCACTCATTAGCGGTATTTACATTCATAGCCAAACGAAAACTTAATTAAATTGAACGCTAAAAATGCGGGTCACCTCTCGACTATCGTCCCTCGAAATTACATCTATGTTCGTACGATGGTTCGAGTCTCCTCGAACTTAATTTTCAACTACTGACTTCGACCAATTACTAAAACATTGCGACGCTCGTAGAAAAAAGGGAATAAAATTGTTGTTAATTTTCTAGTAAAAGGAGTATAACACTTTATTTTCGTTGACAGAAATGATAGAAATTATAAAATACCCTATTAGAAGGAGTAAATCATTAAATAACTCTAATTCGCAGTCGTACACGTAAAGGTTGACAATCCAATCGCGATATTTTATTTCTATAGGTTATTTAATGTCAGATTAATGTCAAGTAAACTTTGTCACAACCGGAGTTAACTTCAGCCGCTCACATCCGATCGTGAACGTTCACCACATGCTACGAATGACTATAAATCAGTTGTTGGAATTTTTTCGCGTTACAACTATTTAATTATGCTCTGTCGTGAGAAATATTCGCTCAAGGAAACATCGTACGTGTACCACTAACCTTTACAACAATTTACTGGAATCACTATTGCATTAAAGAACGTTCGAACCTGCATACGTACGTGATATTGTTCGCATCGATATTCGGGAGTGCTGTCTACGTTTTTTCGACCGATTGACGTCAAACTTCCACGGGACAGGAAATGGCACTAAAGATATTTTCGTCCACCCTCGTCGTAGGGACGTTAAATTGGCAGGGACGTGTATCGGGGTGTAACGCGTCCGTTCTTTCGATAACGGGAGCCCAGCTACCCCTCGTGCGATAAAAGGGGAGCGAATGACGTCATGCTCGGTATTCACGGGCTCCAGCAGTTAGTAATTGTTCGTCTGTTTGCGATACTCGGCGCACGCCCATCGCGGGGGTTTATGTTTATACTTTTGCGTTTATAGATAGAAGCATTTACAAAGGTACGGTGTGGCCAATCGGAGTGGAAAATTGAGGAGCGTTCAAATGCCTTTAATTAGCCTTTTAATTTCGTCCCCCTGTTACTGGTAGGGCCTGTTCGATAGCCTAATGAACAAAGAACCGTATGCGCTGGCAACGAGATGGTGATCGCCGATCCACTCTGTATAATATGCATCGTTATTTGGGTTAACATCCATTTTATGCGACGTACTATAGCTTGTATCAGGCTCTTGTACGTTAACTAGCTTACGTGTACACCGAGCTCATTATCAGTGACATACCGGTAGTAGCAAGACATCGAGTAAGTTAATTAAGTATTCAAATGAGTATGCGACAAAGATTTCCTAACGGTTCTGGCACGATAATATCTTTCTGTAACGATGATCAGCGAGAAATTATGTATTCGTTTGTTTGCGCCGATTGTTTCATTGCACCGATAAACCAAGTGGCTTTTAACATTTATGTTTTTAATTTTAATCTTTCTCTAATGACAAAGTGAACAACACAAAATTATATTATAATAATTAATTTTTAAACAAGCATATAATATTTTTTATATTCAACATGTCTGCTAATAGATTAGCAATACATTGTCACAATTAAAGTAAGCGCGGAAACGCTAGTTCGATACGAATAAACTGGTTCAAGCATAGCTTCGTTGCAACTGCAGAATAAATCTTAAATATATCTCAGTCCCGGTGAGAGATTCAATAATAGTTAAGACTCCGACTGCAACAGGGTTAAGGTGGTCCAGTTAGATGACTCACCCACCGTGTACACGCATACATACACACATACATAACACACATGGGCTGGTCGAAAAAGCCCGCACCCTGAAACATTGCCAAATCGTTCGATCCGTCGTTACAGAAGGGCCCATGCGAGCCCGACGAACTGCCTAGGGAACGTACGTATCTATATAGGTATCAGAGGCAGAAAATTGTCCATGGCCAGGCGAACACTCGAGTGTGCTCGAGTTGCGCGCGGGGTACGGTGCGATTTGACCCTACGATTGTACTCCGTCTACCTTTAGTAATCCCCTGGTTAAGCGGATCTGGCTCGTGCGTGGACGTACGTTTCCGGTTGCCATCGGTCGAGCGTATATCGAGCGTGCACACGAGACTCACCGCCGCGTAGAAAAGCAAACGCGGACATGCTCGCTACCGGTACCGGATAGGTCTACTGTATCTTATCCGAATCGACGCGGTTAATCGAGAGAATCGAATGTCACCGACCGGTTACGGATCGGTTAACCTTGCTGTCGCCTCCGTACGCGGTGGAAAAATACGCCTCTATCTCGTTCGCCTAGCTACCTGCGGTTTTGGATCCCTGCGCTCGCTCGTTCTGTGCTACGAGTAACTTATACTGGAAAACAGACTGCATTCACTCTTTTTCATCGTTTTCGTAGAGCGCGTCGATATCAATGATAGGTACAGATATAAGTGTTCGATCGATGCGGCAGCTTCTCTTTTTTTTCATGTTAATGTGTTGTTTTCTGTCTGAAATACGATCGAGCGTATGCTAAGCGCAAAATATTTGGAGAGCAACATTGTTTGCATTCTAAAAGTAATTTGGAAATTGAGGCTCGAATGGAGATCGATGGATTTCACTTAATAAACGACTCCAATAGGTCATCCTGTGTTACACGATATTTCCAACACTGGCTAAATAATGCCTAAAGTTTGCCTACACGCTTTGACGTCAACTGATCAATACAATAGAGGCGACATGGAAACACTCGCCCATATTGATGTTGACATAACATCGCGGGCAAAATAATATGTTCGTATATTAATAGAAAGTTCGTTCCATGGCGTATCAGGCACAAACACGGTCAACCCTCAATAACTGCACGCGACTCCAGCACGAGCGCGTGCAGTTGCTTAGGTATTGGAAGAGATCTTCGTACTTGATTAATTTCCAGCTAGACCTCGACATTTCGCTTCATAACATCTGTAACAACGTGTCGAGGCAGTCGAAAGTGACAACGGCCTGATTATTCGTGACGCAACATTAATATATACATAACCATAAAACTACTTGTATTTCCCATTAAAGAAAATTATATTAACGTATTGATTGCGTTTTTTCCAACTAATACCTAGACTTTTCATGTCTTTTGGTCCACAAAAAAGAACGCGTTATGTCTGACTAGATCCACGCGAAGGTTCCCCTCGGTAGTAAAGATAATTCTGCTTGCATTTAACGCGGCCTTCGCACGTACAGTCGCAGTTATGCAGGATTTCTAATGGCACGAAATTCAACTTTTTCGTGGCAAAACATTGATAGAAAGCTATGTTCGCTGATACAACGAGGAGAAAAGATGATGCCATTAGCGGTACGTTATTAATAGCAACGGCAATTTAAAACTCGATTCAAGTAACCTGTACGAATGAACAGTTACTCTTGCGAGTACGAGCGACCGGTTGCCTCGCAAAATAACACAAAAGTGCAAACAACCTACGAATACGTTTAACTTGTTTGCTAAGTAAATACCCTGTCCTCCTTTCAATGTGGCCAGGTATATAAGCTGTCGTCGCCGACGCATTACCAGTGGGCTGTCCAAATAGAAAAACGAACATCAAATCTACCAGAAAAGATCAATAAACATCTCTCGGCGTCCTGCACTGCGGTATCACAGGACGGTAACATTAAGTACAGATAAAACGAGGTATAATTTCAGCGAAATCTTGTTGATAATTTAGAACCTTAAATATACGAGATATGCGAATAATTCTCCATATCCTCGGTGTAATAGAATTAAAGATTACAGTAAACGAGCAATTCCTAAAGACATTAACTTTTTCACGATCAAATTCCTTTAGATTATGAAGAAGATTATTTTTGATTAGTAGAAGCTTAAATAAATTTCTAACAGCATTTTCTTTAACTATAGAGTATTAACTTTATTCAAAAAAATTTACTAAAAAGCCAAAGCAATAAAGAACAGTTTGCATAACATGTTACAACGATCGAAATTCCACCCGAAATGTACTTGAAGTACAAGCTGTTATCTTCAAACTGCCCGCTCCTTCCAATTCCGGCCATGAACAGAGCCGAAAGAAGCAAAAATCGAATCGCGGCGGTGAAAAAAGCATGCGCGCGCGCACCGGAAAAGGAAAGGCGAACGGAGCGCGAGCAGAGACGTCAAAGACGCAAACGGGAGTGGTGAGCGCGTTGGAAAAAAGCCGAAAGGCAGGAACGAAACGAGGAAGAATCCCGGCCGACGGTGGCGCAAGGTATAGAGTAACATTCGTCATGGTGAGTGCGGAGACGTCGACCTCGAAGATACGCTGCTCGGACATGTATGTAGTCTCGCGGCTTCCTACATCTACATAGTGATGGGCATGACGTGTAACTAACTCGATATCTACTTCTCATTCAACATATGCACCGTATGAATTAGAAGAATCATTCTTTCTATACGAACAATTAAAACCAAGAAAAATTTGAACATCCAGCAAGCCAACCCTCTAATCCAAACCACTAAAAAATAGAATTGCTCGGAAGCCACGAGAAAATAGTCTGCGTCACGCCCATCTCTAGTTGTCTCTGTACACGTGCGTCCAGCAAGCAGTACATAAGGCAGCAACGCGCCGGAACAGATCCACGACAAATTTAATCTCCTCGCTCGCCAGTCCGCTTGGTTTCGCGGCGAAACGCTTCGAAGCCTCGCCGTTTCCGTCGAGAGGCTCGCGGAATCGGTTCGACGGCCGATAAAAAACCGTCGTCGAGGAGAAGCCCGGCTGCCGCACAGGGCTCGAGTGGCGATCGGAAAAAAGGGCTGGCCACAGGGACCACCACCGGATGGTTCGTAATATCGCATAATATTGCGCCATTGATTCGAACGATGCAGAGCGCAATTGCGATCCACGGGCCACGGTAATCACGATGGGAATGCTCGAGGAAGGGGTTGGAGTAGGCTTCCGCCGAGTGTTGGGTTTCTGGCGGGGTTGCCTGGACGTAGAGATATTGCGCTGAGCTTTCGAGGATTAAGCACACTTCCTTTGTGGTTGATTAGAACTGGTCGGTGGAGGGTTTAGATCGATTGTTGGATCGAAGTAGGGGTTGCAGTTTGAGTTCTTTGTTATTCTTGGAGAAAAATGCACTGGAGGAGTGAAGGATTGCGAAAATTGACGTTGGCAAATTGTTTAACACGTATGCAAATTTATGCTTATGGAGAAGAGAAGCAAAAGTATTATGCTTTTGTGATGATAATGCATCGAATAGGTAATCGGTAGTTCGACGGCGACTACGTCCATCACGATGTCATGTGACATTATTTTGCATAAAAGGTGTTAAGAACGTAAGCGGTTGTCACTTGGATCTGTGAGAAACTGATTATTTAAATTCTGAAAACTTCCTTTTAACTCTTCGAATGTTTGGTAACAAAATGGGATTGATAAAAGACAGCAAGGGAATCAGTAAATATTGTTATATGTAACTATTAATTAGGATTCTTGGTCCATCCAACAATATCTTTCCTCCTTTCAAACGAGAGAAAACAGAACAACGTGAACACCAATTATACTTCCCACATAGCGTAAAGAAACTTCCCCTAAACCTCAAAAAGGAGCTCTTAAACCACGCAAAACTACGTCAGGTCAGTGACTGTTCAACTGGTACGAGATTAACCCTCCGCAGAAGAGATCCACCTCGACTCGCTAGACGGCCCTCGTAATCTCTTGTTTCTAAGTCTCAGTTTCGTCTTGCGACTAATTGCATTAAAGGGAGAGAGAAAAAAGGGGGAGGTACGGGGGAAGGTAGAAAAGGAGATCGCGGATCCGCGAGGTACGAAAGGAACCGTTTTCACGTAACCAGATCAACGTCCAGCGCGTCCACCCACGTTGTCCAGTCTACGACCAGTCTGACCACTTATCGACGTCTCTAAGTGCACCTTGAACGGATCCAACGACGACTTTATCCGTCGCGCTGATTCAACGCGACCGGTTATCAATAAATTGACGCGGCGATAGCTCGCTGCGTTATCGTGGCACGCCTCTTCTCTTTCTCTACCGAAATCGACGACCAGCCGTGGGACGGACGCGTTGCGACTGCACGATAACGATAAACGCGACGCGCTCGAGGGTTGCGCGCGAATTCAGGGAACAACCGCCCACGAGTCACCGCGAGTCGTGCACACAGATTACGTTTTTCGGCATAACTAAGATTAGTACGTGCTTAACGCTACTAGAACTTCCGAGTTTCGATCAGTCACGTGGAGTTCTTTTGAACAGGCTCTGCGAACCTCTAACTTATCTTTCAGATTTACTGTGAAATATGATTTTTTTTTTCTAAAGTTGAGAAGTTAAGATTGATATTGGGCTGACCAAAGTGATATGTTTTTGAAAACTTCTTCGATCGTATCTTTGAAAGCAGAAGTATGATATATTCCATAGAGGACGTCCATTTGTCGATTCATCGCATCAACATCCGCACAATCTTCTCAATTAGTGCGTAATATGTCACAGGCTCAGATACAACGTGTTACGTCCCCATGTACGATAGTATGATTTAGCCAAACGCACACGAGACCGTTTTCCCTCTCGTTTTAATCGGACGTAAACGTTCCCCGTCCAGGTTTATGCAGAACCATGTACACGCACGCTCGCGGTACGTTTTATCGGGCATAAAATAGCCGTATAAATGTTTGATACGCCTTTCAGCGAAGGCGAGTCAGGTAGACTTTAGAAAACTTGATATCGCAATGGCACGCGGACCCAGTTAACGATCCGCTTTGCATGTGGCCATCAGCCGCTCTCCCATAAAGCTTAATTGCGATTGAGGGTCTTCGGCATAACTCAAACATGGATTAAGGTGCAACCATACAAGCATGCTTGTTACACGCAGTCGCCGGCTAGAAGTCTTTATTAATGTAATAACGCGCCGTAATAAACAGCTTCGGGAAAGTTTCACTGTGTCCGCGTAGCGTGACGCGCAGGAGACCCGATCCTATTCTAACCCCTCGTGGCTAGGTTCCGGAAGTGTACATTGCGGTGCAATACACAAGCTGATTCCAGACAACTGGGACGATTCTTCCGTTATCCTGCTTCAAAGAATAATAAGATAGACTTGGTTCAGTTGCATGAATCACCTTGTGCATCTTAAAATAAAGATTAACAAACGCCTCTCTGTCATCTCCATGTTTTTATATATTTTTCTTAGCATATTTTTTTATATATTTTTCTTAGCGTATTTTTTTAAAAACCTACTACTTTCCTGCAATTGTATATATTTCTGCATCGTCAAACAATATCGCATTACCATGACTGACCACGTACTATCCAATCCAGTTAACATACACACACGTTATGCGACTTACGGAACGATGAAAAACAGGCTGTGTCACAGGCTGATAAACTACGCACTATTGGAAATCTATAATGTATCGTTACACGTGCGCCAAGGCGTGTAGAGCCAGTAAAAATAGCATGAATTACGAGTAATACTTGTTGCAAACAACTTACACGCGATTATAAATTAAAACCGAATCGGACAATACCTCAGACGACAGCACGAAAATAGAGAGTGATAGAAGAATCTAGTCCAGGCACTTAATTATGTAAAATCCAATAAATTGTCAATATCGTTATTTTTTTAGTTTTGTCACCGAAAGTGTTCACAAACACGTGTAACAAGTCACAATTGAGTTATGTAGAATCTACTTAGATTAGATATATTATTATATTATGATACTGAATTTACACGGTACAAACGAAATTCCATTTACTGATCCTGTTAATGATACAATACCTCGTCCCTACTTTCTATGATCAATCATAACCGCACAATGTTGATGCAGCTGATTACACGTTCTAAACGTTTGAATTGAAGTTAAATGCGTCAGTGATCGATGATTGATGCAACGCGAATGAATAGCTTGATGTTCATTAATGATGGCTGACGTGGCCTAGTATTGAAAAGAAAATTATACGTTCTCGTCGAATTTTTTATTTCGACCATTATTCCATAAAACTGATATTCCAAACATTCTAAAACATGCTAGAAAATCATTTATTATTAAGTAACTCTACAATTTATTTTACTCGTTTTTCAACATTCATCACTCAGCATTATTGCATCAGACGGACACGTACCACTGTAAAAACGCATTTCCACTGAAATCCTCACAATTACTAGCACCAACGTCTCGCAGCAATCTCGTCCCCGCTAACGCCTCGATTTTCCCAACAACCAAGCCTTTAAAACACTTCCGCGAACAGAAGTGACGCAAGGTGGAATACTTCCACAATGGGACCACGAGTGCTGTTAAACGCGCGTGCAATTTTTTTGTATCGCGCGTGTTTGATCGCAGATAAGCGGGCTGTCGTAGTAAAACGGCACCTGGGCATACGGGAGGCGAGTGCGTCGCGAAAACAGTTTTCGTCTGCTACGGGACCGTTTCAGGCTTCCTCCATTCACGCGATTAGTCGCATTCTCTTAAATGTCGTCACGTAAAAAAGTTTTCACGATATCCTCCACTAGTCGTGTGGAAAGAGCCTCCATTCAACGTGAGACCAGGGCGTTTCGACTATTACGAGACGCACTCGGGTACGCTTCGGACTATTTCAATGAACTGTTCCTATTTACCAAACCGTGGAGAGAGATCCACATTTCGCGCGTGATCGCGGTTATTCGTCGCACGGGTTTGCCAGAGTATTTCTGGGGCCATTCATTCAATCTGTGGTCTAAAAACATCGATTCCCTTCCTTTTGTCACTTCCGCGGAGTGTAGTTTTTAATCCTTTCATGGGTAAAATCATGACTGTCGAATTGGCAAGCTTAATATAATTTTTTGTAATAAAAAAAGGGATTATTCTAGAAGGATAAAAAATTTACAAAATAACAACTAAACTGTTGTATTTTGAGCATTTGTTGCAATTCTCACTATTCGCAATCAATAATTTCCAATTTCTTCGACCATTTACATTAGCTATACAGTTGCTTTAGAAGGAATGGAGTAGTCCCCCGATACTCTTCCAGTACGAAACACGTGGATTCACCCTTATTCGAATTAAGCAGCGTACAAAAAAAGAGGAGCGAGAAAAAAATGGATTCTCCTTTCACCCTCCACTGGATGTTTCATTTTTTGTAACGATCTTGGGTATAAAGAATGAGTAGGTGGATCCGGAAAAGGGAGAGAGGAGATGACGAGAAAAAGTCGATTGAAACAGCGGAAATGGGCAGAAGGGACAGCGAGGGGTAGAAAAAAGTTTTAAGGGGTGTTTGCATCAGAGAGTAGTTTCAAAAGGGATTTCTCTGTTTGGTACGTTTTGCATTCGTTCCTCCTTTTGATATTGGATCCTGTGTGTTTGTGTAGGACACGTTACCCGGGGTATTCATTATATTGCGTGCGTCGAGGGTATCTCTGTTACGTTTGATCATATGTGGTCCGAAAAGTGGTACGTTTTAAAAATACAAACATTGTACAAGAAACAAATGATACTACTTTTAGACGAAAGAGATATACAAGCTTATATGTATGTGCTTAGAAAGTAATACGAATTTCTATAAAATGTTGAATTCATTTCCCGTTCCTATACAATGCACTATATTGAAAGAAAATCTGTGAACAAACTAAAAACTGCAATTCGTGTTTCTAACTCTAATTACGAATTGATACGAGAATCACAAAAAGATTTGACACAAGATGAAATAATTCAAACTATGCAGAAAGGTATTTCAATTTTTCAACCGGAAACGTACATACGTACATCTCAAATAGAAAACCAAATGAATTCACCGAGCAAACGGTTCTTGAACCGTCGGACCAGAACGAGGTGGAATAGAAGGAAGTATAGAGGAAATAAACGTGGGCAAAATCGTTGAGAATCTTGTGGCAAGATGCGGTTATGATCGGAGGAGGACATAAAGAACGGTAAAACGCTGGCTTTCAGCCAGGTCAATGCGAAAGTGCCACGCAACGTTCGATGGATGTTTGTAACCCGCGATTGGACATCGCGATCGCGACTGAATCAGTGAACCGCGTACGATCGTACACGAGCGTGGATTACGGGAGCCGATGTCGGCGCCGCGATTGCGGTAACGTGTTAGACACGTAGCGAGCGCTTGCAACCGGGAATCGATGAATACAATCCAGGTCATTGGCAATATCGCGTTAAAGTGCCCGCTTCGCCAGGTAACTGCAGACTTTCGATCGAGGTGAAAGCCACAAAATCCTCGCACGTTTCTTGGAACTTATACTGTGCGCCAACGGCGCGCAGCGAGTATAATCTTGAGTCGTGAACCAATCAAGCGATTTATCACGGTAAAAGTTGCTAATTACATCGGAAGGGATATTTAAAGATCATCGTGTAATTTATCGTAGATAAGGCTTAAATAGATTTTAAATCTATATTTAAGTATTATAATGCATACTTTAGATATTTTCCACTCTGTGCGTAATAATAAATGGAAGAAATAATTTTGCCAAAAACCGATTGCGTGCTCTACTCAAAAAACAGGATTATAAAAAAGTGAAACTGGTTTCAAGTTTCCTCCACAGTTATATTCCTCTAGCACGAAACGCGTTAATTTTTCCACTAAACGCTGGAACACCGTTAGCACACCGCAACGGTCACGATTAATTAAAATTCAGCGTTAACGCGGATTACCCCTGGTTATCGAGTTGGCGTAGTTTTTAGCGTAGCTGGGACCACCGCTCCCGCCAATCATTTACGCCACTTTGCGGCTGAAACTCAAACCAACATCGACACCACCAGCAACGGCTACGACGATTCTGCGATACCATCTAAATGAATCCTTCTTGCGTGTAATTAACGTCGAGCACTTACGCTCGCGGGACGTCGAGTACCAATAAAATTGAAAGCTCGAGAACCTCTTTCCTTCTCTCCCGTTCTCTTTACCGGTCTTTTTCTTATAAACGGTTACTTTTTTCGTCGCTGCATGTTCGGATGCAGCTGCGTCTCAGCGAAGCGCTGATTACACGGACGCAGATTAACCGAACGTCGGAGAGCACGAGATGCGCGCGTGCAATAAGCAAGCCTTTGTAACGAGCACTCTTCGTATAGATAGATACCATTTAGAACTCTGCTGTTTAACTGTTTCTAATTTGCACTGATTTTGTAAAGCGGATAAGGGTCTTGGCAAAGGATTAATACATCTCCGATAATATTGCTGAAAATAAACTTGATGCGTTTTTCTTTACTTTTTACTCACTTGCCCGTGATTGCAATCATTTTACAAATATCTATCGAAGTTCACTATAAAGCAACATTATATCTAATTTGTCGGTATGAGGTTGAAATCAATGAGGCGCATTGAAGTGTCTCGTTATATCGTTGCTGCATAGATGGACTTTCACCGCGAAAGATAACGAAATCGGGTGGTGGTAAAGGGAATTTATGCCCGTTATGCAAGGTCTTGATTAACTATCTATCTGCGATGACTAACGACGAGTAATCGTGTAATGCCGGCTCGCGGAGAGAAATCGAGGAGCAATTTTCTTCCACGCCGCGAGGCACTTGCCTTGATATCAAAATTGGTTTCAATGCCACTCGGACAAGGCTTGCCAATAAAGCGAAGTGACGGGCAATTTATTGCCACTTTTCACTTTCGAGGAATGACGCCACGTTAACGACACGGATCGGGTCCGACTTTGATACCGTTTAACATGCAATCTTATCGTAACTCGTCCACTGATTCATTGAAAAATCCTTACTGTGTATCTAAAACAGATTTACAATTGATCATTTTACATTACACGGCACGGAGTGAGTTTGTAAAGAATCTATTGACATAATGAGAAGTTACTTTCCAATTCGTATAAGTTAATTGCGCGATTCTGTATCGTTCTGTAAATATATATTAGCGCAGTTATAGTCGGAAAACATTCATCTGCACTACCTGAAACTGTCTTTATCGCTAGATAAACTGTACACTGAAGAAACTTTATGATCTCTAACTGCAACATTTCTACTCTATCTATCAAAGATATACTTCTTATGCGATACGCGAATTTCACAATTCAATTCACGTTTGCAATACAACTACTTGAAAGCGATAACTTCTAAGGAAACAGAACATAAAAAATTATACATGTTCCGAAGATAATTTTTGTTGTAAGAGTATTAAATGCATTTAGATAACAAGAAGATAAAAAAGTAGTAGTACAAGATGATTAAATATAAATACTTGAAGAGATAATTTCTAATTGCAATGGATGGCTACAAATGAACAGTGCATCAAAACATTTCTTTACTCATTGCATTTATACATGCAAATTATTTACATTTTATTTTATTCGTTCACCAGTGTACCATTACAGTTTATTTACATACCAGTATACAGACAACGGTCCAGCTGTTCACACAAATCATCATTTCCTACCTTTCATTAAACCTACAAACTCTAACTTCAAAACCGGTTATCATATTCTCCATTTTAAACAAACGAAGCTCTGGTTCAAACGATCGTAAACCTACTTCTCCGACAGAGCAAACATTTTACGGAAATGAACACTATTAAGTATTCGTCGGTCGACGTTCGTCTGGTAACTAAACTTCGTCAAAGTCGCCAAACCGTTTGCAAGGATGCAATCGCGCGTATTTCGAATGCATATATTTATGCGCATCTTCCAATGCAGATCCAGTGCCGCGACCCGATTTCTCGGATGCCTCTGAAAACGCGGTCAGGTATTATTCCGCGTAGGAATATTGTGTAACACCGTGCGTAACTCTGCGTTCTGGTAAATTAACGGGAGGGCAAAGAAGACGCGGCGAGGGCGAGCCCATTTAGTCCTGTTCGCGCGAAATACGTTCATTGGCCACGATGATGTCAGTCGCGCTGTTTTTTGTCAGCAACGATGCGGCGGTCTTGCAAGAAAGTGTATGTATCTCTACTACAGCGCAGAGAGGCATTCGGATACAGTCTAACTTTGATTATCGGAACACTACTGGTAATGGCAAGCAAATATCTGGATATTCGCGGCAATGTGTCTCACATTTACAGATACAAGAAAAACGTTCGTCCAAGGGGACAATGAAAAAAGCAATACGATAAAATAACAAGTTTTCTCCTTTTTTGTAAGAACCGGTCAAGTGGATATTCCAGATTCAACTCTGAGTAATACGTTTTCCTTCTTCGACTCCTGCTAAGGACACAGTACACGGTCGTGCGTGGTGCGTACGTGATTGTAAGGCATTAATCGGTACCAAAGTTCGCAACCGTGAGAACGTTTTCTTTTTATAAGTATCGATCGTTTATGGCTCAGCCCCTTGTATCGACGCGATATTTTATTTTCATTGAATATTAAATTCTTAAAAAGATTGCCAGTGAAACGTTGAGCCTCACTGAGTTAACGTTGCATCAGTTATGCGTGAGTAACGCACGAGGAATGTGTACAACGATGGAAAATGTTTATAGAAAAAAGAAGAACGAGATGAAAAAACAGTAAGACAAGTAGTTATATATAAAACGAACTGGTTGAACAAATTTCCAACCTATGGACGCAATGTTGAACGATCTTTTACGAGCGCCGTGCGCTGGAACGGACTCCGAAACCAGAAGAGGACACGGTGCAGAACTTGAAAATCACGAGGCGGGACAGAAAAAGTTGTCGGGCTGGTGTGACATCGGATCGTCACGGAGAAATTTAAGCGTGCGCATTGAACACGAAAGAAGAGCATAACGAAGAGTCGCAGAAGACGGGCCAGAGGAATAAAAAGAACGGGGCGATGTGAACCGACGGGTCTGAATGCTTGGGGTAACTAACTGATTGGGAATTGTAGCGAAGACGACTACCACCCCGTCGAACGAATATACAGATGTTTAATTTACGTTTTTACCGTAAAACGAGGTTCTATAATTTGTTGGAATTACAGGACAATACAGGAAAACAGAAAAAAATGTATTTTCGCTTTGCAAGAGTACTTCAATGCTATACTAATGCATATATTTTAAGTGCATCAAATGTTTTGCACATATTACACATTTTAACGATGACTTTCTAACCACAACGTTTTCAATTGCGAATTTTCTATATCACTTATATAGACCTAACTAATTAACATCATTCGGTTAATCGTCTAGTTTCTGCAAAATTAAGCACTGGTAATTAGTTTCGATAGAAGACTAGAGAAACTTATAAAAAGTAAAATGGATCAAGACTCTCACCTACTTTGAACTTTCCACAATCTTTTTGATTTCATTTTTGCAAACAATGAATAGGATATTAATCAACAGTTCGATCGAGCGAACGATACTAGTCTTACTGGTATTTCATGTCTGTTGCCGCAAAAGCAACACTATCTAAGAATAATTAACGTACCGTAAGTCGGTGACCCATGCCACTCATATTTCAATGTTATAAGCAATTCTCAGAACTGTATATATATTTTATCGACAATGCAATTACTTTCGAATATCATTAGGGAGAAAATTATACTACGTATGATTCATCGTTATTGCAGCAACATCCTAATGATTAGCCTTCGAATATTCGATGTGGTAGTGTAATTTTTCCATCTTCTCTTATTCTCTTAATTCCATACCACACGTGTAACCTACATTTTGTTCTGAACAAATAATCAAAATGTAAAATCTCTCCTATTGTTCGATGTCGAACAATCTACTCTCAATTGTACTACCCGCATTATATCCACTTAGCAGTTACGAGAATGTACGCATCCAATCGAGACATCAAATTCTTTGAAAAACGGAACTTCGAATGAGAAAACTGAATTCCATTGCATAGGAGACACCCTCTGTTCATCACTGGTAACTTTATGCAACTTAACTTATGCTACTCTGTACAAACTACTCGTTCAACCCAAGATCAGATAAACGAAGCTCTACAGTAAAAATGCCGCGTTATTACGGTCCTGGCATCGGTCGACATATCATCGAATCAGTCAAAGTTAACTGAGGTGTAAAACGATTCTCACGACGTTCGAAAGCGGCAGCAAACGAGACGCGCATGCAAACGCGCCGGGTTGTGCAACGACACGCTCGATGCTCGATTGTGCCAGCCCGCAGCTAAGTTGTCCCCGTTCCTTCTGCCACATTCCGTCGTTTGGCAAATGCGCAGAGGACAGCTTCAACCCCAGCCAGCAATCGTCGCGGATCTTAGGAACAATGTGCCGCGTAACGATGCGCTTTTTCACGAAAAATAGAAAGTAGAGAGCTGCATCGCGATAGCGTAGTTACTCGTCTGTGCCTCTGTGTACGCATACACGTACGTATGTACGACCACGCTTCGACGAGCTATTCTAACGTTCTGCCATTTGCCCGTGTTGCACCGTTACGTCGTAAACAGCCCGGAAAAGGGTCAACACTCGCGTCGCGCAGCGCACCTGTTCCGACGCTCGCATTGCACGAATTTCTTACCGCGCGAAGGGCTGCTGAACGGTTCGACCGCGTTTATTATCGACACCGCTCGTTATCGGCAGACTGCGGATGTTCTTTTACGGATTTGTATGGGAAAACGCGAAGTGTACGCGATATGTAAAAATCCTGTAGATATTTCTTTAAGTATTTCCTCTACTTTCGTTTCTTAACTACTATTCATCTAAAAGAAATACTTGCGCAATACATAGGATTTGTATTGCGAACAATTACTTTCAGACAATTTGAAAGACTTTCCACTGCTTTTTAGTAGTGGCGCGCAAAACTCACACGTATATTTACGTTACAATTTAAGGCGTTCTTAGCCAATGGTTAAGCGTCGTCCTCGGCGTGAGTCGAAGAGAAAGGTTAATTGTTTTCTAACTATAAATCGTGAGCGTGCAAAGTCGCGTTCCGATGGATCATCTCCCTGGATAGTATGTAGAAAGTAAAAGTTATATCATCACGCGAATACCAGTCGTCCCAATGAAATTTTTTAGGCTGTTCAAACACGCGAGCAAAACGAGTAAATCGAATGGATTTAACTAAACTAACAAAATACAACGTATAAAGAATGCAAAATACCGATATATATATTGATGAATTCACCTAAAGCATAAATATTTTTTTTACACACATAAAATGTCCAAAAAGAAAAGAATTGTAACATTCTATCTTTTTATTAAAATAATTTAAGTAATGGAAAAGATTTTAGCACGACTTAATTATATTTGAAGAATTTAAAGTGGCGCATCAATATCCATGGTCAAGATGCAACATTAGTGGAAAATTAACATACAGCAGTATCGTAATATCATGAATGCAGAGTCTGGTTAATTATGGAAATTCAACTGAATCTAAAATACAATCTGATAACTATTTCTCAATTTCTCCAAAGCATCAGTTCTAAAAAGAATTTTAAACTTAAATGCGAAACAAATATAAATATTACGATTAATGTATGTTACATGGCAAGGTATTCTAAGAAAGTATCAAAAGATCACTTCCCTCTCTTTATTATCGTATTGTTAATTGTTTCTAGATCGATCAAGGAAACGGACAAATCCAAAGCGGATAAGTTTGTAATTCGGTTTCCCGCATGAAACGTTTCAATATAGACGAGCGTTAAAAACACACTCGTCTGATGCACTTTGGTGGCGCGACAATTTCAAGGGATTAATGCACGCCGTGCCGCTTCGTCGTTTGCACTCATGAATAAAGAAATATCTCGACAGTGCTCCACCCATAAAACACACGGTTATTTTGAATTCGTTCTCCCGCACACGTCGCGTGTCCGGACACGTGTTCGTGAGTATACACGGCTTCGACCAATCCATAATATAACAATCTTTATCTTTCGTGTAACGACGATGAAAGTCCGCTCGATACCGAAGCCAAATCGACAAAATCTTTATTATAATAACGCTTTTCTCTATGTAATTTTACCGTTTTTAGAAAATGTTTTTTTTTATTTAAATGAACGATCTTTTGGTTTTCAAGTAAAAAAGGGAAGTAATCTGTTACTGTATAATTATCCTTTTAAGGGAGGATATTCACCCGTGAATATATATATAAATCAGTTTAAAACTCGTTGTATTTTTAAAAACTGGCATCACAAAAATTACTTTTCCGACGTTGATTATTCTAGTTCCAAGATACAGATTTAGTTTAATCGTACATCCGAAATTAACCGAACGGTCTCAACTGGACCGGCTTGTCTCGGTCTCAATTAAGCCAGTCAATCGAGGGTACCCACAGCGAAATATTACAAAACATGTGTATCATAAATTTATCATATCTCCATGGAGTAAAATACAGATACCGTCGAATGATAAAACAGCGAAAAAATTCAAACGTACGTGAATTATCGTCGAAAATACGCTCAAATTACAGTTAATTACTCCATTAATTGCATAATCCATACGTTTGCAATGCTAATTATTGGGGGAACAAAGAACAGCAGGAACGATGAATTAATATTACGAAAAAGGCATAATCATTCTTTCCGTCTTATTTTCAATCGGTAACATTATTTGTAGACATAGTTACGAAATTATTTACGAAAGGAAATAAATTTATAAAATGACGATAGACGCAAGAAAACCTATCGGAAAAAGATGATCCAAGATTAGCAAGAACTAACCGTTCGTGTAAGTACTTCTACGCGGACGAAGTTGGCTATCGAATTTCTTGGGAGGGTAGAAAACGTTTAAAATGTCACCAAGGTCGAAAGGCCAGGCGAGTTAATTGGCGCATGAATGTCACGGCAAATTTTAATCAGAAACCGTCACATATCACAAGATCAGAGTAGAAGTATGTTTAAAGCACGTACGAAACGTGTTTTCGTTCAAATTCAATTAATAAACAAACGACTGTAATATAATCCTGAAAATCGATAAAACGTTAGGTCTATACGAACGAATCCAATAGAAGCAGAAACGTACCGAATAATGTACCGCGAGACTTTTTTTCAGATAACAAATAAAAGCGAGGAACACTCGGAGTATGTCAACAAGCGTTCGATCGATAATGCTGACGCATACACGTCCCGTACGATCTAACGGTCCATTGATAAATCATCGCGGAAGGTCGAATTGAACGTTTCGCACGTTGCGATTACGATTTAAAGAAGCATATGCATGTGAAAAAGGGAAGCTTACGTTACCCGTTGTCCCCGGTTAGCAGCGGCGAGGATACAGCCGCGGAATACTTCTCTCCCAGGGATCGTCCGGTGATCGCTGTTTGGTCCCTTTCCGTCCGAACTGTACGTGATGAAAATGCAGAGCGCAACGGGTCGCACGGGAGACGCGTGTAATCCACGTAAAAGGCCGAAGTCTCCGTCTGCTTCTTCTCGTCGGCAAGAAAACCGAGGCAATATAACGGAGTACTTCTCTTTCCACTGTCACTGTGAACTTGTTACGTGAACCGTGACCGGGCGCAATTACACGCGATCCCGATCGAGAGATAGGTGGTACGCTTAAAGTATCGTGACTGACGACGGAACGGTAAATTTTCGTCAGTTCGAGGTAGCAGCGTCGGGAAAACCACCCCCTGCACAGCCGGCGCCCCAACAGCCATGTGCCGCCCTAAACCTCCGCCCATTGGCCCGAGCGAAACATTCTACGGGACTCTACCCGGTACCTCGCGTATCTTTTCTCAATTGCACGTGAAATCGAGCCGGACCTGAATTTCGTACCCGCGCACGGCTATGTCGTTTACGTCTCTGCGTGTTACGTTACCATGAACGACAACTCCGCGCGACCCATCCCTGCGGGAGCTCACCAAGAAGGGGGAACGGGAAAAGGCCGACTGACAAGACGTCACGTCTCCCGGGAGCGCTTCGATCTCTCTGAACTCACCATATCTACCGTACAGCTGGCCGCGTGTTCGCGCATAACACTCGTCAACACACCAGGGCCGTCGGACAGCCCGTAATTTCGGCGTCGTATACGAGGAACGTAGGGAAATCGGCTTCGTTTAACGGGTTCACACACCGCGCGCACGCACAGTCTTCTCCCGCGACTCGAGAAAATGGCGTTGCTCGCTCCCTCGCGCTCGTTCACTCTAGCATGCACCTCGAGCTACGCTGACTTCTATCGTTGACCGCTGGCGTCCTCATCTCGCGATGCAGTCCGTTTCGGAACTAATACGCGCGGGCAAATCAAAATCTACTTTCAGTCTTTTACAGAAATATGTTACCAGAAAATAGCTTCATTCTGTATCGACGTCTGATTTGTTTTGTCATTTCAATGAACTTTTTCAACCGAAACGAACGAATAAAACAAATAACAGATTATCTAACCTTGTATAATATATACTAAAACGTTTAAATTACTTGAAAAATATTCATTTAAACACTAAGATTATTTCAAAATAATTACTGAAACTATATATATATTATTTTTAAAAAACGCTTTTATCTACTTAAGAGAGAAATACGTATTTTTTTGCAAAGAGATATAGTGGCGTCACATATCGAGAAGTTTTTGAAACTATACAACGATGACGTTGCCAGTTTATCCGAATGATGCCGCGCAGTGGTTTAATTGCACGAAAAAGTAAACGAAACATTTGCATCCGCATAAATAGAAAAATCCTTGATACAGTTTAAGGAATAAATAATAAAAATAATTCAATAAATAAGAAATTAAATGTATCATGGCTGATGAAACAGAGCAGGTAAATACGATTGATTTATAACTCAGAATATTAGTCTAACCTCTATTAGTATCGCATACATATATGCCATACATTATATATATCTTTATTGTTCAGGTACCAGCGATAAATGTTAAAGAACCGCTAGACCTCATAAGATTAAGTCTTGATGAGAGAATATATGTCAAAATGAGAAATGAGAGAGAGTTACGAGGACGTTTACACGTACATTGGTTTTTTTTTTGCAGTACTTCCAGAATACTTTAAACTTAATAAATATATCAAAATTTGTAATTGCAGGCTTATGACCAACACTTAAATATGGTGTTGGGTGAAGCTGAAGAAACAGTAACTACAGTAGAAATCGATGAAGAAACGTACGAAGAAATTTATCGTACGACAAAAAGAAATATTTCTATGCTCTTTGTTAGAGGCGATGGAGTAATTTTGGTTTCTCCACCTAGCATGAGAGCTCCAATATAAAATTTTTGTTTAAGTATAATCAATTTGTATAGATGTAAGAAACAAATAATGTAAAATTAAATTTTTCATTGCTATGGATTTAATATAACATTTTGTATTAGCGTCTGACAGTTGTGATATGAAAATTGATAAAATAAAAACCTATAGCATAGGCATAGAAAACTCATATAAACAAATACAGGGCATAATTATGGTACACGCTTAAACACCCCATTAAAACAATATATTAATTAAAAGTTTGTAAATTATAGAAATTTTAGCTGTTATAATGTTTAAAATATTCGTAAAACGTGCATTTCAAGAATTTTGAATTGTAAATTATATTTTCGTTTGAAGTTTTGGAATTGTACTAGCCATAGAAGTCAAATTTCCACTTCTTGGTGTGATATTTTGTTCCGTAGATTTTATTATTTGCGATGTAAGATCTGTAATCCGTTGGTCTTTCAACTTCATCAGAGATTCAAGATGAAGCACCTTTTTATTGAGTGTATTTATAACGTCATTCTTCTCTTCTAATTCCTGCTTCAGTCGAACGAAAACGTGACGCGGGACAGTTTTATTTGCTATTTCCTCGGGATTAAGTACTGACTTAACAACATCTTTTTTAAGAATAAAAATTTACCCAAATAATGTTTCGCGTACATTCTCTTATAGAAATTCTATGTTGTCTACATTCTTCTATGGTATATACTTACCCTTTTTCTCATTATCCTCATACTCGGAGTATAAAGAAGTTCTCTCTGCGTTACAGTCTTTCAAAATTTTAGCTCGCAACTCGATTAAAACCTTCTCGATAACACCCGGTTGGGAATTTGCCAATTGATTGATCATGTTCTTTCCTAATTTTATATCGAGCTTTGAGAATACTTTACGATTGAGCGTACACCAGTTGTCTATCTTCTTTGCAACACTATTCCCAGGAATATAATTATGTATCTCGACGTGTCTAGGATAATATCGTTTTAACAATTCAGCCATAAAAACTGAAATTCATTAAAATGCGTTTTAAACGTGGCATAATTATTTTATAAATCATTAATCCATGTATTTCGTACCGCCATCGGAAAAATCTCGAGCAAGATTCTTTTTCGGTTTTGAAAATGGAATTTGCTCGATCCAGGTGTATATTTCTTCGAGATTATTAATGGACTCTGATTCCACGCTCATATTTCCTTCTCACGCGCAACGGCAAAAACGCAAAATGTTTTCTTTATACATAGAAATTTACATGAAATGTCATTGCATTAAATCGAAGTAATGAAGGTACATTGACAGGTAAATGCTCTTTGCGAGTGCAACTTCATTTTGATGAACATTTCTATTTTCCGGGTTACTACAGTTGCAGGCGTCGTCCGCTCCTTGCATCAGATTAAATAACGGTAAACCGGATGACAGTGAAACGCGCGCACGTGCGTTGCACCTCGTCCGCACAGAAAAATGAAATTACATGAAATTATAAAATAAACTTTCTGTTAATTAATCCTTCTCACTTTTCTATCGCTTATTCAACCTCTATTGTTTAATTTATATTTAATCTCCCTAAGGTATTTACAAAATAAACAAAGATATCGTAAGAAACTCAAAACTAAACGCACCTAATGTATTTCATACCACTGCAGAGATTAATGAAAGGGAAACATTTATATAACATCAATCAATACCTTCCAATGTTAAGAAAGACCTGTTGCATACGGATTGTATATGTATGATATACACGCATTAGCAACCGTCTAAAGATTAACGTCAGTACGTGTTGATTCCTCTGAAATGGGGGAAAAGAAAATTGTTCTCGGAATCAATAGGCAGGTTCCATGTAAACATCTGTACGTCACACCCACGGAGGACGAGGTGTACGAAGACGGGGAAATGGAGTCTGCGTTCAGGCGGGCTACGGCATTTATAGAAGAGGCGCACGCCCGGTACTCCTCCGAGTAAAGGCTTGGGAGGTTCAAAGCGTCGTGTGCGCTTTCAGTGGCACGTTGCACGCACGAGAAACCGAACCGGCAAGATAGAACCACGGTTCTTAATTTGTATCTTCTCCTTGATTCAGTGAGTGTAATCGGCAAAAATAAAACAAGTACTACAAGCAAATTGTATTTCACACATTTGACATTTTTCTGTGAAATTGAAGATAACAAGTGGTGGACAATTAATCACATACTTGATACTGTATTAAGTTTCCAACTGCATTTCTATTGGGTTTTTTTATTTCGACGTGTTCCGCGAAAACTGTATTTTTTACTGCTGGAAGTACTCACAGTTGATCGTTGACTTTTAGAGAAAAATCATGGCTGGAAAGGGCTATTCCGTGGGTGAGTAATTATAGGCTTTTATTCTTAATGTGTCCCCAACTGATAGTTAGATGTTACAAATCCCGTTTCCCCTACTTTTGGGAGAATAGAGGAAGCTTACAGGTTTTTAATTTTCGAATGTTTGACTTTCAAGCGTCCCTTCTTGAAACTCTGACCTTCAAGCGTCCTCTGCTTCAGATTAGAGTTTTTTATTGAAATACTTCAATTTTTGACATAAAGCAACTCTACAAATGCGATAAAATGTTTGAGAAGAAATTATTTGATTAATCCTTTTTAAATTATTAAGAAAAGAAATGCATGATGTAATTTAAGTTGTAGTGATAATGTATTCGCAAAATCGCGCGGTTTCTGACGCATGGTTGATGCAACTCGATGTAATTGCCATATCTTTACCTTTCCGAAGTTCACAAATTGATATGAATTTTCTAGTGCCTAACGCAATAAATTATAGACATTAAATTGCTGTTTTACCAATTGCCTATCGATTACACTACTCTCTGATCAACAAAATATAAATACATTCTGGACAGACATTTTATGCGTTTGCTGACCTCCATTTAGATTAAAAATAGATGCGCACGATAAAAAACCAGAATGTAAGTAGTTATATCTGCATTTTAGCTTTTTTCAAAGTTTCTTCTATCACTTATAAACTTAGTTACAATTCAAAAAATAAAGTAGAGTAAGGTTTCAACTTTCACATTTAAAATAACTTGAAGATCGCTTGCACGTGATCTCTGAGGCGTACCGAAAGCGCATGGACAGACAAATTCGAATACCTGAAGACACGTTCAACCTGTGACTCATGTCAAACAACACGTAGTCCATTCCTATCTTGTAACATACAGAACATTTTTCTAAGACACGACCGTTACCAATCAATTAATCATGCGGCGCCTCACAAACCACCTCCGTTTCATTATAAGTAACCAACACGTCGTTTTTAATTGTTTTTATTGAAACAGAAGGTCCTATATTTCCTATGCGATATGTGATGGCGATAATGGGTTCCATCGGGCTCGCCATCATTTATGGGTTTAAGGTGAACGTAAGCGTTGCTATAGTGGCTATGGTGAACCATACTGCAGTTAAGCTATCCACGTTGAATACATTGGAATCCACTAATACCAGTGTCATTCCTGTGGATAAATGCCACCACGATAGCGTTTCTTCCAATGTGACGGAAACTGTCACTGAAGTATGTGAACATGTTATTATTAATTTCGAATAAGATATATTTTAGAAATTATATGGAATATTCATAATTAATTATGAAATTAATTAAATAATAAATTGTACACATAAAACCAAGGCAGTTAGGTGTAATAAATACTGTCCAAAAATTAGTTATAAAATTAATATTCGATTACGTGCAGGACGGCCCATTTGTGTGGAATGAGCCTTTACAAGGTCTTATATTGTCGGCTTATTTCTGGGGATACATGGTATCTTTGCTTCCGGGTGGAAGAATGGCTGAGCTCTTATCAGCAAAATGGGTAATGAACGTATCGGTACTGCTAAACGTCATCGCGTCCGTGTTATCACCTGTTGCTGCTAAAACACATTACTCTCTCTTTATTGTAATGAGATTTATTCAAGGAATCGGTGGTGTTAGTATTAACAAAAATGATTAAACTTTCCAAACAATTATTAATGCGATATACCTGTTATTGTAATAAGATTCTATACTATAGGGTGTAACGTTCCCTGCGATGCACGTTATGATCGCCAAGTGGGCCCCACCGAATGAGAGAAGCGTTATTGCTTCAATTGTTTATGCAGGCAAGATAAAATTCTATTTTATCTATAAATTACAAAAGAATGAATAGTATTAATTAATTTGTGCTTTCCATAGGAACTGCACTTGGCACCGTGATTTCTATACTCTTAACGGGATTGTTGGCCGCTAATCTTAATTGGGTCTGGATATTCTATATCGAAGGTGCGCTTTGTCTGATTTGGTGCACAGCCTGGTGGATTATGATCGAAGATAGTCCAGAAGAACAAACGCGATTTATCAGTGCAAATGAAAGACATTATATCATGCACTCTTTGGGTCAGGATAAGAATCACAATGATCATAATAAGGTTTCGTAGAATTTTACGAAGAAACATATTCGATAGATGTGTCGTTTACATTTAAATGATACATTTAAATATTTTGTATTACTTCATCGTTTAGAAGTTGCCAGTTCCATGGAAGGAAGTATTACGATCGAAACCATTTATGGCAATCTTAATCGCCCATTTTTGCAGTAACTTCGGATGGTACATGTTACTCATCGAATTGCCCACTTTTATGAATCAAATATTGAAATTCAATATGAGCTCGGTTGGTATTCTCGTTTAAAATTAAATGAAAGATTACTAATCATTTTTTTATTTGCAGAACGCTGGTCTTTCTTCCATGCCATTCTTATGTATGTGGATCTTCACTATGGTGCTCAGTAAAATATTAGCCATCATGCAAGATAAAAGTTTGATTAGTGTTACAGTGTCCAGAAAAATTGGGACATTATTCTGTAAGTTTATCGCTAAATTTGTGAGATAAGCTTTGCAAGCTAAATTGAATCGAAAATCAAGACCACAAGAATTGTGTTTAGAACTTTATTTTCGAAGAAATGAACCTTGGAAATTTTGAAACTACGTGTACACTAACGTTTTATTGATAGCGCGAAGCGTCGTAAAAATTCTATTTTACTACAAACAAGTACCTGCGTCACACTTGCAATGGACTCTGATTTTAAATATTTGTTTAATACGCGGACACTAATTGTAAGTTTTTTCTCGCAAACGAAGTGTCAAACGCAATTTTGTAATTCTTGATTTCTTGATTTTTTTTAAGCCTGTAGTTATCCTTTAAATTTCCTTTTAAATTTCGATAATTGTTAAAAACATTTTTATTTTCAGCTTCTGTTGTTCCCATGATTTGTTTAATAGGAGTGTCATATGTTGGCTGTAGTCGAACATTAGCTGTTACATTAATGACTATAGGAGTGACCTGTATTGGTGGCATGTACAGTGGATTTTTATCAAATCACATCGACATTGCACCAAACTTTGCAGGTACTCTTGTTGCCATTACAAACTGCGTTGCTACTATACCTGGATTTGTAGTACCGATATTTGTTGGCAAATTAACGCACGGAAATGTACGTATTTACGACTACCATATTATATGATAATTATTACTTCAAACTATAAAGCATTTGTTTACATTTATAGCAAACTATAGAAGCATGGAGGATTATATTTTTTGTGACTGTTGGTTTATACATTGTCGAGATAATAATATATACAATTTTCGGAAGCGGAGAAGAACAATCTTGGAACAAAACTAAGTCGGGTGATGAAGAATCAAACAACCAAACGTTACCTCTGCAAAATCCTAAAAATTAAATTATTCTAACATATAATTTATATAATTTTCATCCATATCATTTTTAAGCAGTGACGGCTCCCGTATAGGCACTATGGAACTGCAACACCCCTTATTTCCACCTGATATTATCGATAACATTTAATGTAATGAGTACTTTTTTCTTTAATTCTTTCTTTACATTTGTACAATATACAACCCTTAAAAAACAATCAAATACAGCAATCTTTGTATAAAACTGTGCGCGTCACAGTTTCAGTGACGTGATGTTTGGTCGTTGTGCGCATGCGCGCATAGAAAGCAGCACGCGAGGAGAGAGACAGGGCCACAGTTGCTCCCGCAGTGTTGACCTTAACGTGTTGTCTCTGTCTTCGCTAATTTTATCTACGAGCCGGCACTGTTTTTGACACACAATGTTCAACTCAGACATAGGTAAATGTTACGACTTTTTGACTTTATATTCTACGAGAAGTATACTTTAAGAGTTCTTACATATAAGGATGATTATTTAAATATTTAATAACAGTAATGAAATAGTACTTGTACTGGATAATACTCAGTCATCACATAATGTTATTGTCTCTATATACAAAGTTGTTCTCACTATGTACATTATTTATTACAGCATATTTTATTGATATAAAATACTACTTTCTCGAAAGTAATGTTACATATAATTACAGCAATATTTACATTCTAAGTACAAATTGCATAGCTATTTAATTTGAACTATCAAATGTACCTACAAACATAAATAAGATCTTGCTAAAATATCCAGTACTAAAATATATGACTGACAAATTGTAATAGGTGCAAACCTAAATACAATAAAATGTGTATACACGTGCATGCATACATACACATTAAGTGCCCTTACTCGTTCATCTTCACTGTACTCTTACTATTTTACAAAAATATATTGGGCCCCAATTGTTGTCGAGAGTGGGAATAGCAATATGACCATACTTTGAACCAATGTTGCCAAATTCATACATACATCGTAATGGCTCCAATGCTTCTGTCATATCTCTAAGAAAATCGTAATTGTATATATATAATAAAAGTAACAATAGTGTTTGTTTATAAAAATATATGTAATATGTACTTTACGATTAAAACGGAATCACTTTCCTCCCAGGCTCTTTTGAGTGCTACATGCACAACACCATCATTTTGTACAGGACTAAGAGAGCATGTCGAATACACAACAGTACCTCCCTTTTTCACTAATTTTAAAGCATTGCTGCAATAAGAAAATTCAACTAATTATTAGCAAATTTGGAAAAAATACAATACCTAATGAAAAATCTTAAAATATGATGATATTTTGTATATAACATATGATCTACTAACGTTAAAATATCTGATTGAATTTCTGGCATTTTTAATCTTTCCTTGAGTCTGGTTGGTTTGAAAATATTGTTATCATCAGAATGTAAAATATGTCTATCTGTTGTACATGGTGCATCAACTAAAATCTAAAAAAATTCATAGCACATAGCAAGCTTTATGGAATAATTTTTATAAAATATTTAATAATAAGAAACCAGATTAAAATGTATACCTTATTATATATATCTTTTTCATCAATTCCTCTAGCATCTAGTTCTGTTATAAATAACATTTTTTCTGTGTTATATACATTGGAAACATATTCTTCCATGACATTTTTTATTCTCTTCACTCTAGACTGCATCAGATCATTAGCAACCAATACACGAGGCATGAGGGTTTGTAAAATAGTTAAAGCTTTTCCTCCGGGTGCAGCACACATATCAAGTACAGTATCACCCAACCGTATATCCAAAGCCAACACGGGAAGTATAGATCCACCATCAAATAAATAATAATCTAACAAAATAAAGCACTTGTAACATTTCTGACAGGTGTTGCTATTTGCAGGCACGTAGCATCTTTAAGTTATTCTCATATTCTGCTATCAACTTTTTAAACAACCTAATACTATTTGGACATGACTAACTGTTTGAAACGCACACATATTTACCTTGTTATTCCTGAAAAAAAAATGATGCAGAAAAGTACAAACCTGATACACCGGTGGATCCTTTTTTAGGACTTGGAAATCTACTATTGTTACTTCTTTCAAAAGTATATACATGCAAGTGCTCGGGAAATGGTAAAACGTCTTCTTTTTCAACTGTTACTTGAAAATCACTTGCCTTAGTATAAAACTTATAATGATCAGATTCTAAGACAAAATCATCCAAACCTGCAATACATATTTGTAATGAGATACAATACTTAAATTTTAATTTAAAAAATATAACGGTTAAGCGAACCCTTTATTTTTGTTGCAGGTACATATTCATGAAGCATAGATACATTTACAGATGGATCGATAATACGGTTGGTATCTATATTGACATCATTTAAATCTGCATCTATAGATTGTAATTTTATGGGTGCTGGTTGATCTCTCTTGCCGAATTCATTACTTTCAGATTTTAATAATTCCGACAAATCTGGATAATTAGCAGGATAAAGTGATCGAAGTTCTGCTAACTGATCTATAGATGTCTCGTGTTCTGTTACATTTTGTTCATTTTCTTGTAATATTTTACGCTTAGCTTCTCTCTTCATTTTAAAAAATTCCACATTCTCTTTTTGAACATCGTACAAACTCCTCAAATTTATCGCACCAAGTGACTGAAACAATTTTAATTGCATCGCATTTCTATTTTACGACTTTATTACTTTTAATATCATTAATGATCCTGTACAATATACCTCCAATTCGGATCGAATTCTTTCTGTGTCACTAAAATTATTAACCACAGCCATATATTTAGATTCCTGTTTTAACAAGGCGCTTCGTATATCCGGCCATCGGTTTCCGTAAACATTTCCATAGAAATCATCGAAATGTTCTAACGCTTTGTCTTTAGGCGTTCTCCTTTTCTTCACTTTTGACTATAAAAACAACGATATGCATACAGAAAGAAAATACCCCTTAGCTGTACTTCAGAGGGTTATGAAGATACAAACCCAATGATCTTTTCCATGCGTATATCGTACAGGTACTTTAACGAGCTGTTTCAGTCTTAACTTATTCAATAACAGTGCCATTCTTTTCGAACATGGAAACAATTCGTTCACACGTTCATAATATTTATCCCTACTTTAGGCTCGTAACTAGTTTTGCGGGCAGTAGGAAACGGAGGCGGCAATATTCATTCCTCGGTAGAGCCACTCGATGGCGCTGGATGTGCATTCAATTTTCTTTCGAACGCAAGAAGTGGTCGACGTCGATTAACCGTTAGTGAGAGCGGTGTAAAAGAAGGGCGTGAACCGGCGTGAACTGCAGGCACAGGTGAAACAGGACAACCGACGAATCAACGAGTTACGGTACTACTGGTGCTACTTAACTAACGCTGGTTGTCACAATTTTTTTTTATCATCAATGCGTTTATTTCTACGTAAACCCGCGTTCTTTCCCTACTTTGCCGACTTTCCTTATCGCGGAACCTACGCGGCAGCGGGCAAACAAAGTCAAAACCCGCATAGGTATATGCATGTACGTGGACGCGTAATACGTATCGAACTATACATTATATTAGGATGCAGACGACAAGGAAGCGACGTATTTGTCGTGACATCGAGATGAGAAACGTGCCGGGCAAGATGGAGTGAATGGGGGTGGTGGGGATGGGGACGGACACATCTTTGTGCTCCCCTCTTGCGAAGGCGCTTGTGCGCCGTGAAACGTGGCTGTTTCGAAAGTTCCTACTCGAAGAACCTATTTTAGATGCTATAAACCATTTCGACCTGTAAATCGTTTTCGGGAGATGCACAAGTCCCGGTACCTGAATATTAGAATTGGAACGAATCCCGGTATACCTCGAAATCACTCCTGAAATTTACGACGCATCATCGCAACGATTTCTCTCGTTTCCCGGAAAATATTTAAGCCTCTCGTATATAGGTCTGAGCGTAGAATCCTCTTCGAATGTAACACGCATTCTCTGGTGACCGTGCGATGCAATAAACGAGTGGTTTTAAAAAATTCCACCGTGCCTACGGAGTGAGAAATGTAAATTGAGAATCGCGTGAGGCTGACACGATAATCTTGTTACCCTCGAAACGCGTACAACATGCCGGTGAAAGTCTCCACTGTAGACGGTGGACACGAGTTCAGTGTTCTCGAGGGGAACGAAAGGAGAACGTCGTCGCGCAGGAGATCAGCTCTTTTGCTTCCAAGTGAAGATCAACTCTAGCCCAATGGGGTGCGGTATACCCTGTGTGTGCCCAGAGAGACGGAGACGCACACACCGTCGATACTTTCGTGTTTATTGTCACGCATACAGAAACTCTTCCTCTCGATGAATCTCGACGACCCGAATCGCTCGACGGCGGAGCTGGTTTCGTGGATCTCTTCATGAGAGACACGTCGTACGCGATTTGTCGGGGCACGGGGTGTGACGGGGACTCGAGGGATCGTAAAGGCAATGCACTGTAAGGAGCTCACGACGACTATACCCTCCCTCTACCCCTCGCGGACGTGCGCGCGCGCGCGCGCTCGCGCGCGTTGCGTTCTCCCTCTCGTTCTCTCGCCTCCGTCCCTTTCTCTCCCTTCTTTCTTCGCTCCCTCCCTCTCACCCTGCCACCGTCTCTCTTTCTTCCCCTCGTCTCGTCTCTCTCCCGCCCTCTCGCTCTTTCTCTCTGTCCCTCTTATCAGGGAACCTCGACTGCGCGACCTCACTCATACTCTCTCATTCTATTGCTCGCTCGGCTGATCTCTCGAGGAGGGCGCGTTGGGGCGCTCTCGCCAACCGCTACTCGTGCATCTTCTGATTCGTAACGCTTCGAAATTTCCTCGATACCGAAGGAACGGCTGCCGCCCGCCCCTTGATACGTGGTATCGCGGTGCCGCTTGCCACCGCTTGCGTCGCGCGAAGGGAAACAGCGAGGCCAAAGGACTCGGAAGTTACGACATCCGGTACACAATACTACCGTTTCCTGTCTCTCGTGACCCTTGGTCCCGCTTGGTCTAGCCCACGTGACCCCTGCCGCTTCGCCTCGCGCTGTTTCGATTTAACACGCGCGCCCATAACCGCCGTTGCGCGCGCAACTTCGCTACGAATGCCGGCGGGACTTTTCAAACTCATCCCTGAACCCTTTCTCTCTCCGGTCTGTTACTCGGTGTGCTCCTGTATACGGGTCTACGCTCCTCGAATAAAGAGTCGCGTAACTCTTTTCCTACTATTGTAAGGGCTTGATTTATCCTCGTGAGAATTTCGAGACCTATGCGTCCGCACAATACGTTCCCCACAATAGGTGGTTGATTCCTTTCTAAATCTCCGCGTTTCCTCGCGCCGTTGATGGCTGAAGCGCGGATACATTCACCGCGGTTGCGGCCGATTGTCCGGGAGAGGAGCATGCGTGGCGCCTCGCGGCTTCGAAAACGGCCGTATAAAAGAGGCGAAATCACTCCGATTCGGACTTTTTCGTTGTCGCACCGTCCTACGCGTGCTTCTCTCGGCCCGGCGTAGACTCCCGTCGTCACGTGCATGCATGCGTGCACGCGTACACCGCGGCGCGGCGAGTGCGTGCATGCGGGGTCGTTGAACGAGCAGGGGGTACCGAGGACAACAGTAACGACTGCACCAACCCACTTGTCTCGACCCTATACAAGTCACGTGCAACGTACAGTGCTCGGCAATAATGGTCCCCAGAGGGTGTGACCTATTCTATATGCTGGATTCTCGCGCGAGCGCGATCGGCTGCCTTGCTGGTACCAACATGCTCCGGTGGTACCACCACGGCTCCCTGTGGAAAACTCGATGCGTTTACATGGGTCCCTTCTCCGGCGCAAGTAGCCATTCGCGAGAACCGAATTTTTTCAGGCAATCGATGAAACAGTTTCGTTTCTTCTGTCGAATCCACTTTTCGATTCAAATATCGTACGTGTGTGATATTTTAGACTCGTTGAAATTATAGCGTCGAAGGTTTCGTAGAAAAAAAAGTACGATGTGTGCTGCTATTTCTTCTGGTATCTATTAGGTACGTTATCTACATAGAAATATGGTAGAGAATTTTGTAACGATTTCTGTCGCGATGTGTCGCAACTCAACCTGCCAATACCTCACATTTTTTGGTCAGATCGTATATTTTATTTAATAGAGTGCAGTAAATTGATTTCAACCGACGAACAAACGTAGTTCACGCATATTTATGCGCGCAAACAAAATTTTTTGCTAGACTATAAATTTCACGCAAACTGTATAATAATTCAATGGGAAATCATTTTTCGCAGCTATTAAACGTCGAGGCGCAAATTTTAATCAGCCGTATCGACGTGAATTATTCGCGATTAGAAGCGTGAAAACGGCATAATTTATTGATAATGGTGGCCTACGAGAGGTCGTAAACCATACTCAAGCTCGTAGCAGTAATGCATTGTTGCAAAGACAGCCACCTCTCTCTTTCCCTCTCCCGTTTTTCTCTCCGTCTTCCCGACCGTTTCCTCGAACGAATTTAGCGTGGCGAGGACCCACTCGTTCAAATATTTTGAGCCCCTGACTCGAGATATTCTCTCACTTGGTGAATTGCGAAATACGCGGCTCGGACGGTGCCGGACGATGTACGAGGACGAAAGTAGGTAGGTAGGTAGGTAGGTGGGCAGACGGAAGTCAGTTTAACGGTATCACCTGAGAGCTCAGTCAGGCTTCGATCCTTAAGCGTGGAACGGGGTTTCACGAAATTCGTAGTTTTCTCGAGGCCTCGGTTCTTCTTCGCGGCGCTCGGTATCACTTTTTTTTTCCCGTTTTTTCATTCCTCTTTTTTTTTTTCTTACGATCCATACGCCCACCTGCGAGCATGCTCCGCTCGGTGAAAGACCAGGGAATTTTCGAGCTGCTCCAGGGACTACCACTGCAACCGCCTTGGTCGTTACACGCCCACCGTTGGAATCGGACTTAGAAAAGACCATTGGATGCATTCCTTCTTCCCTTTCGAGGGCTAGCTTGTATTCTTTTTATGGCGACGTTTAGGTAGACAGGAAGAAAATTTACACGCACGGTATTGAAGTTGAAAAACCGAGGAATACTCGAGCCACTTAGGCGGTACTTCGATCTTTTTAATGTACCCCATAGTGTCATTTTTCCGTTTTCTTGAAAGGTCACGAAAATCAATTTATGTCTGCCATCTAACAAGATTTTCGATCGCCGTACAAACCATGTAAGAAATTAGGTGAATATCTGTCCGCTTCTTTCTCCGTTCAACTTTTCTCCTTCGTTGCCTCCTCATCTTCCTTTCGAACTTCTAAAACCAGTGTAGAGGGGGGAGGCATTTAAGATACTTGGACGCAATTAAATCCGTACGTACGAATTACAACGGAATTCGAGCACATGACAGGGTGAAGTCAGGTTTTCCCAGGAACGGACCCGGGCTCTTTCGTTTGCACGGGGTTGTTGGGGAACAGCGATCGTCGTGGACGAGGGCATTGACCTGCACTGCTACGCTGCTCCCACACTACGTTACGTCAGGCTACGTCCACTGCATCCTGCTCATCTTCTCGACGTTTTATGGGGGGGCTTCGCTATCCGCGAGTATTCACGGCTGCGGGGTTGCGGTTCGCGCGATCCTTCCGTGTTCCCTGAGCTTATCATTCTCGGCGAACGAGAGAGAGAGAGAGAGAGAGAGAGAGGAGGGAGAGGGGCGGGCAGAGTCTAAAAGTCGAGCAAATAGGAAAGTAGTTAGGTTGATTAGGAGCTTTCCTCGAAACGGCTGCCATTTCGAACGAAGCGGATCGAGCGGCTCCGGGTACAGTGAGAAAAGACGCGCACGTGTTTTGTGGAGGCGATGCCCTCCTTTAAGGGCGATAATACCAGATAAAGAGATATTTTTCTTATCACGTTGGACGTGTTTCGCCTAAAGTGGAACAGTATCGGTATTTTCATGTTCGACGCACACACGTACACGCGCGTCGACGAGAGATTCAGGCGAATATATTAATTGGTGAGGCGGCACCGTGTGTGCCACACGATCACCTTCGACTTTGGTCCTCCGGAGAAAGTGCTGCAACAATCGTGGGGATTCCCTAAGTGTCGTCCCGAAACGATCGTCTATGGTATAGCTAGCCGTATTACTCGATGGACCAAAGGGAGCCGCTGGTGGTATAGTGGTGATGGTGCTGCTACAGCAACAACCTGTTGCAACCACCCCGACACGCCATAGCCAGCGGGAGACGTCCAACTGGTCCGTGGCAAACTAAGAACCCACAGAACCGCTGCCAGTCGAGTTTCTCGTTCGTTTCGGTGAACTTGCGCCGTTTAACGGTAATAAACCGAGTAATGATTAATCATGGATGATTCCGATCCTCGTCTGATCTTCAAAGGATGGGATGATGAGGGGTGGGGGGGGGGGGCAGCAGCAAAGGGCAGAGGTTACGGATCGGTACAGCTTTACGAACGTAGGTTATCTTGTTGACAAACAAGGCAATTTCCTGGTGAAAAAGTGTACAAGTTTGAATGGCGCAAGAAAAACAGGTGTACGGGCATCGCATTGTTAGGTTTAAGCGTCCTCGGTAATCCCGTTTGAAATAATCCCCAGACTGTCGCGCAGTATCCACGGTGGCACAATGCGAGTTTAGGTCTTTTCGAATCGAATTGAAATTGACTTTGCTGCTGCTACCTGTCTACCTGGTTTACCTGCGGCCTCTTAGGGCGGCGAAGAGGGACGGTGGAATAAAAAGGGGGAACCGGGTGGGACAGAGAGGCAGGGACGAACAAAGGGCGTATTCACGCGTCAAAAGTCACCACAGCGTAACGATAGGGTGGTCCATGGTGAGACCTGTAGGACCTACTTTGGTATTTCTGCGGCATAGCACTTGTCGCGCATTTATTCTTCCCGCTTTACGGGCTCTGCCGCTCGTCTACGTGACTGTTAGCCTGTGACCGATGTAACTTTCAAAGGAACGATGCTCTCTCGAGGATTTCAACGCTTTCACGCTCGCATAAAAGTTAATCTAAAAGGTAAAGGAGGAAAAAATATCACGCGAGATACTTACGCGTCGACTAACGACGCATCGTCCAGTTTCGGGACCGGCCGAAAGCGCGTGAATTATTTCACGACGGTGAATTCTGGCTGTCGGGACGTCGTGTACAAAGTGGTATGTCGAGAGGAGTCGAAAAAAAGATAGGGCTGAACGAGAACGAAAGAAAAGTCAGGTCTTTAGTAGGTCAACGGCGATGTTGTTCCTTCCCTTCGAACATTACGTCATCGCGCCTCCCAACTCGCGCCCGCACGGCCAACGCTGCACGTATCGCGGCTCGGCCTGGTGTATGTGAAGATATGTCGTACATGTGTACCGACTCTGTTCCTACGTGTGTACTTGACCACCCACCCGTCCACCCACTTAGAGAACCGTGCTTGTGTTTTAACATACCAGGTATCCGTCACGTTCGAATTCGAGCTCGGGTAATCGCTTTTGCCGCGCGTTACCACCGTTCTCTAAATCATCGTGTCGGCGAGCGTAGATAAAAACGAGGAGGAAAGGAAAAAAAAGAAAGAAAAATTAGGCCAGTCGACGCGTTTTCGTGCAAGGGGAAGAAGAGGAAGAAGAAGAAGAAGAACGAAGCGGGCAGCTACGGTGCTCGCGTCCGTGTACCCGTTTCGGTCGTTACCCGGCGGGAGAGCTTCGAAGCGCGCTTTCGAAACGTGCCGCTTTTTCGAGCGTCGAAGAGCACGCGAGACCGACGCGCCACCAACGAGGGTTTACGAACGTTTCTATGCGCGAGGCTGGTGAAAAGGATGAACACAGGGGGAGAACGGTGGGAGAGGTATGCGGGTCGGGGTCGAGTCATGCATATCGATGACGGCTCGTATGAATTTTTCATACTATTCTACAATTTGAAAAGGTGGCTCGGGGAGCGTCGTTTATGATTCTATAAACCCAGTGACCCCGGCCCGGGGGGATCTGCCTCGCGCGATCTCGCCGGGGCCGCGCCGCGCCGCGCCGCGCCGCGGACTAACTAACTGTTTACGGTCGGGTTCGACTGGTTTCAAACGGTTTGGCACGGCGGAAGATTCCGCGGGTCCAAGGGGATACGCGCGCCGCGTAACTTCCTCTCCATTCTCGGACACGAGCGTGCCCGATACACCATTGATGCCGGGACCGATAGAAGGAGAAAAGAAACGAGCAGCACCACGTTCATTCGTAACGCGGAGTAACGTGGAAAGAAAACAGAAAGGAAAACGAAAGGAGACGGCTGCGACGACGGTTCCGTCCGCCGTGTGGACGGAGGGAGGCTGGCTGGCGGGAGGTGGATGGGGTGTGGTGCAGGGGTGAGGGGGGACCGGGAGGGGGAGGTGAGGGGTGAAGGAAAGGGAAGAAGGTTGGGGTGTAAGAATGAGTTGGGGGGAAAGAGAGAAGCGAGAAGTGAAAGATATTGGTAATCGAGGAATCCGGGAACCCAGAACCGTTCGAACGGTTGGCTGCCGCAGACGCAAGGTCGTTGTCCTTGGGGGATCAACGACCCCTCGATGAGGGATGCCGTGGTGGGGATATATATACACCTCCCCATCCGTGACGCCGCCGTCTGGGTATAAGGGCGCCTCCAGGTTAGGTTAGACCTAGGGTTAGATTTAGAAGTCAGGAATAGGGATGCGGATAGTCACGTAGGTACATGGATAGATAGCCGGGTAGGCGGGATGGTGAGGACGAGGGGGAGGGGGGTGGGGGGACGGGTGGAGGAGGGAACGAGCAGAGGGAAAAAAGCTGAAAGGCAGCCCGGGGATAGAAAGTCCATGTTGGGTGGTAAGGCGGGAGGGCGTCGTGTGTGCGCGCGAGAGAGAAAGAACGGCCGAGGGAAGAAGAGAGGCGTAGGGATAGAAAACGCGTTGGCAGGTTCGTAACCGAAAACGTGGTACCCAGGACCCAGCGGGGTTCGATCGTCGGGGTAGAAAGTTGTTATCTTTCGGTCGGAGAGCGGCGTAACCACCTGTTGGGGTGGTGAATCCGCTCGGGAGCCGCTCGAGATCTTCCACGAGCCCTTTATTTTCGGCTACGAGTTAATTCCGAATATCCTGCGGTCTCGCCGCGGCCTGATATCGCGCCTTCGAGCTTCTCGCGCGACGCACACAGGAGAATGTATATATATACATATGGATATTGTTATTTGGAATGATCGATGGGGGTAGGGGGGTGGTAATAGAAAACATAGTTTCGAGATTGAAGATTGAATTTGAATTAAAAAAATTTTCAAATTGTTTTCTCCGCCCCTCGTGAAAGATGTTTTAAAATTGCGTCCCAGTGATCGAAGTAAATCATGGAATCGACGGATATCCCACTTAACTCCTGGCTACTTATTTCGTCCTTCCGTTTTTACACTTTCTTCCCGCGGCAACTGAACAGGAAGCGTTTCTTGCGAGGTACCTGTCGCCGGAAGGATCCGAACTGGAGGTGTCACGGTCCGTAAGGGCCGTGAGAGTGCAGGACGATAGGTGGATCCTTTCTGGACACAGCGGAACAGAGCAGGGCAGGCGAGGCCAGGGAGCAATGTCCCTTCGAGTCATCCCCTTCCTAACGTATATGTATGGTATGCACGCCGTTACTCGCCTCCACGGTTACTGACTCTTTTTATCGAACGACGGAATCTTCTACGATTCCTTTCTAACTTCCCTTTTTGAAACGTTAACCCTCCTTCGCTGGGCGCGCGCGCCCCTACGCTTTTCCCCCTTTTCCTCGAAAACGCAGGCCATCAACGATTCACCCTCGTCGCCGCGTTACGCGTTCGAGAACAAAGAGTAAAATCGTTCTTGGTGGCGATCGAACAACGACGATTAGTCGCCGTTAATCGTTAATTACAATTTAAATATTCCGCTTACTAATCGTACAGTTAATCACGGAAATAGAGACTCCGTAAGACGGAGTATAAAATGAGCTAACGATCGAAACGGTTGGACGGAAGAAGTTAGCCAAGCTGTTTTCTCCTGTTCGTGGTTTCTCGGAATATCCTTTGCGGTTGCAAATGGATAAGGATATCTGTTTTGAATTCCTGACAACTGTTCGTCCAGCCAACTCATCCTGGCACTGTCACAGGGCACTCGGGTGAAATCCCATCGGCGTATCGCGCCCTTCCTATTTGCGTTGACCTCAAAAACTTGGAGGTTGACCTCAGAAGGGTCGGTTGGCAATCGGGGACGGGGAACCACTGTACTTTCCGGAGCAAATAGGAAAAATATCGTTTACGCCTCTCTCAGGGTGTAGCTGGCTTTGATAAGATAGCCACTGCTGTGGCAGCGCGTGTATGTATACGTGATATTAAGAAAGGAGATAGAGACGCGGTTTCGTTCTCTCTCGTCTACACCTATCGCGTCGTTTTTCTACGCCACCTTCGTCGCATTTCCGAAGCCGCGGTTACGCTCGACACGACAAACAGTAGAAATTCGTTTCGAACGAGAGAAACAATCCAAGTACCCGAAGAACGCGCGACATCGTATCGAGTGACGAAATAAAGAGGAACAGGGGACGCCCTATATTCAACATCTCTGTCTGTCTTTCCTTCTCTTCAATGGTCCTAATTAGGTACATACAGTGTACACATACGGCTGGTATTGCGACATACCAGTACCGTTCCAACTGGAAACCATATGCGACGGGGGGTTAAGTGTCGTCTTAACCTCCTTTCGGTGTTTGGATTCCTAAATCGACTACGATACCGGCTACCTAAAAATTAACTCTTTCTCTATCCGATCGGGCTGTTTTCGTTAATGTTCAACTGACAATTCGAGCATCGTTTCATTCACTTCCATTACTCCATGAAATTGATAACGTTAGCCGCGATACAACACAACCATGTGCCCATTGACTATCAACGAAGTTCAGTAGTTACGCATGTTGCACGTTCTACATTTCGTTTCGCCATCAATCATAATGTTTTTTTCGTTTTCTCTAGTTCCTTTTTTTTTGTAATACCATTAGAATGTGTTGCAACCCTGATACGATCGTACCGTAACCTGTCACCCTTGACCATGTGATTAGCTGTACTCCGTCTTCGACGTCACGGAGATAAAGAGTATGTAAATTATAATGCAAATTCACATACGGTCGTCTAATTATAAACAACCGAGCGGCCAGACATCAAATTTCCGCGTTCACGAATCGTACAAAAATACTACTATTGATAATTCTAGTCTTGGATGAATTAACGCGGTAAATTTCCGCTTATTAGCGATGCGGGAATAATTAATTCTTTTCTCTCACTTCCGAAGACGCGAATTAATCATAAATATAATCGGAATAGAATTATATAGTATATCGCGCGGGAAGATATATCTATTTCGATCGCCAAATAAATGCTTAGGATAAGAAAAGTAAAAGAACTTGTAGGTAATTAATTAATTAATTGTAGAACGTTCCGCAGCCATCAATTTTATTCCGCTTCGGTTCCAACGTAGAATGTAGCTAAATGTAGCGAAGCGTGGACTGAGATCTACAGAAATCGAGAGCACATCCCTGATCTTAATTATAACATTGTGGTCATAGTGGCGGCGGGCAGGGAACCGCGCAAGTGGCTTTTCGAGTATGAAAGGATCGTTGTGCCATACATCTAACGGGGAGCCACACGAGGCTTAAAGGCGAGGCAAGGGCTTGGCTTTAGCTAAGAAGTCGGTTGGCCGTCGAACGACGTTGCTAGCCGTTTCTCAACCCTTTCGTGGTTACGTCACGTTAAAAAAGCTATTTGGGGTCAACACCCCGCTGCAGCGACACGTGTAGTACTCCTCGACTCTGTCTCTCCGCGTCCTCCCTCGACCCTCTCCGCCGTCCTCTTTTCCCTGGTATATGAAGGCAAACCGTCTCCTCTCTGCCTACCTCCTCGCGGCTCGAGACGGCCATTGCTGCCACCTCCTCCGATAGTATCCCTTCTACTCGCCTTAGTTTCCACTGGATTTCTAAGTTCCCTAGAGAGAGATACTAGCCGGGCCCTGCTCTAGCCGCGAATGAAGGAACGCCGTCCCACAGCCATTTCACGGACCGAATGTCGCGGCTATTAACGGCCGAAGACGGTTCAAGGCTGCCGAAAATCGACAGATTACGGCTCGGCACCCCGTTTATTCACCACGATCTATGCTACGGCGGAGAGATACCACGATGCTCCCGTTTTATAATTAAAAGGAACAAAAATTACTTAAAAATAAACATCGGTAACTTTATCGTGTCGCCTCGCGTACAGACACTCCTGGTGCTATAAATTCGGAAAAACCGTGATTTCTGATAAGATAAGTAATATCGAATGAGAATAGATCGCAAGAAAAAAACAGAGTTATGCGATAGGTGTAATTTGTATAATACGTGGGCTGTTGTTTCAAGAGATAACCGAAATCGATCGTAGATCTCTCTCTCTCTCTCTCTCTCTCTCTCTCTCTCGCTCTCTCTCTCTCTCTCTCTCTCTCTATCTCTCTTTCTTTCTCCATAGAGAAAGAAGCTCGTTTTCGGGACGGAGTATGGAGGAGGTATGGCAGGGAGGCCATGAGATTAGAATGGACGAACGCAGCCCCAAGCGATACAGCCCTGGCCGTGGGCGCGCGAGGCAGTAGGAGAGCCAACCGAGTTTCTCTAAACGCGCGAGTCGACGTAGTAGAACTAGCACGCTAGTCTTGCTAAAGCGAAACCAAGGACACTAGAGGAACAGCCAGCGAGAAGCAAGCAGCAGGCGGTGGCGTGGCTACGGTGGTGGTGACAGCGACTGGTAGCGGTGGCGGCGGCAGCGGCAGCTAACAGAGAAATCGAATCGTAGCTGCGGCGTCGGTCAGCAGTGGTAGCGAACAGAATCAAATCATCGTGGTAGCAACGACGAGGACGACGACGAAGACGACGACGACGACGACGACGACGACGACGACGACGGTGGCGGCGGCGGCGGCGGCGGCGGCGTTGGTGGCGGTGGTGGTGGTGGTGGTGGTGGCGGTGACGGCGGCGATATAACTCCCCTTTACCCCGACCCACGTTGTCTACGTGTATGTCTGTACCTCTTCACCCCGTCGCCGCCAGTATCGTCCCCGCCGTACCTACCGCCCCCACCCCAGCTCCGCCACCGACAGACGATCCCTCCGTTCCCGCGTGCTCCGTTCTCCCCTGCCCGACTCTGAGACTCTCCGGAGCTTCCCCTTCCAGCGACTTTTTTTTGTCCGTATACGCCTCGTCCATCGCGACAAGGCAGCTTCCAAGCCTTTTTATCAGTCGACCGAAAAGATCCGTGGGGATCCTTCCGCGGCAGCGCCCCGCGCATCGCTACCAACCAACCCTCATGTTGGAAACGCGTTACCTCGTGGACGCACAACATATTGCACGTTTAAAGTACCAGCCGAATTTACCTCGTATAGGTTTTAGTTAGTTTCCGTGGGTAGTTACACGCTTAAAAGGGGAGTAGAAATGTAAAAAGCGCGGGAAACTTGGTGATCCGATCTTTTCCGTTGGCTAGAAATCGATCGTATCGATTAAGTTGGTGGGCGTCGCGTAACAGGAGTACCGGTAATAAAGTCGTTTCGACATTATTGCGATTGTATAGAATCCGCGTGTCGGGGTAAACGTGTCAAGGTGCCGTCAGCGTAGCGCAACGATTCCGGTGACGACACGCAATCCGACACACGTTGATTCAACAACGAGGAAATCGGACGAAGGTGCGTTTATTTCCATGGCAACGTGACGACGCACGGATTCTTGCCACGGATACGCGACAAGGCTCGAGGAACGAAGCGGAAGCTGAAACGGCGACAAACTACTACCAGGATACGCAAATGTGGTTGGTACTTGTACATTTGCAGCTCAGAAGTTGAGAAACAGCCTCGTGGCGGAGAGGCAGGCTGTCTCGCTCTATCCTGCGCCGCTGCTTGGCGAGTCTGCACGGAAAAAAGTGCGCAGACGCAAATCGCGGTTACGTGTGTAACTCGCAACGCACCTCCTCCGCAGGCGTCTCAACACATTCGCGAACTTTTTACCAGACTCTTATGTTCAACCCCTCGAATTTCTCTATTCGATCATCCCTAAAATCAAATGGAATCGTTTCGTATTTCCCGCTCTCCGCTCGACGAGGATATACTACGCGACCATCGTTGCTCTATTATTATTACCGATAACGTATATCGTCATTCTTTTATTCCCCTTTTCAAATTTCTGCAATCACTTACGTGTGTGCGCAGCGATCGAGAAGAAGGTGCGATAAAAAGATATTAAAAAGGATGAACTCGCGATAATCGCATCGCGAGTCGGTAACGTAATCCGTCCGGCTCTATTTTAAAAAAGTTTAACGCGGAGACTGACTCGCTGCCCCTTTAACCCGCATTTTCCTTTATCGAAATAATACGAGAAGCGATAAGCGGCTGTCGCAACCGCTGGAACCGCGCATGACGTCGTCAATGGGTAACAATTTTGCGAGCAGTTGCACGAGCTCGTGGCGACTTTGGCAGAACGAGTGCGCAGTAACACGACGTAAGAAGTAGCTAGGAAGGAGGTAGAGAGGGAGAGGGTGTGTTCGAGAAAGAAGCTCGAAGAACGAGGGCGTATAGGCAGGGGGAGGTGGCAGGTTTAAGGAAAGGTAAAGAGAGGGAGAAGTTGGTCACAAGCGTGAGAACAAAGGGGCGAAAATAAGTGCCCTTTTTGGAGGGTGATCGAGGGTGAAGAGCAAGAAAGAGGAAGACGAATCAAGGGAATGCGTTTGTGTGGGTTTCGGAGAGGAGATAAAAAGAGAGAAGACGACCGTTAGAAGGAAAGAGGAAGAAGTCAGGCGATTCGTTTCTTGCGGGCTATGGTGAGAGAGTGGGAGAATCGGTGGGAGAGTGATAGAGCGAACAAATGAGCAAAAGAGGGAGCGAGAGAGATAGCGACTAGAGAGTAGCGTGCGAGTGCGAAAGAGGGGAAACGAGAAGGACGAATGCGCAGGATGGCGCGAGGGAGTTGAGGGTGGGAAGCGAGGGAAGAGAGGAGTGTGCGTGACGAGGAGGGTGGTAAGGTGGGGGATATATGGAGAGGGTGAAGGGTGTAGTGGGGACTATCGGGTAGGTGGCGGTGGTAGGATTGCGGGAGGTTGTGCGCGGCTCGACTTCGGTGGTTCGGTTGAACGAGGGCGCGCAAACGGGCGGGTGTCGCGAGCGTTGCAAAGCGGTGAAGGGTACCACGAACGGAAAGCACGGTCGTGGCGCTAGGCGGGCGTAGGCGAGGTTCCGTGACGGCCGTTCGGTGGCGCAGCAGGAATTCCCAGCCACGGCAGGCACCGGGTTGGTCAGCTACGTGGTGTTCGTGCGCCTCTCTCTCTGTCGGTGTGTATATGCGCGATTTGCCCCGAGTCCGCGCCTCGACTTGATGACATGGCGTCCTAGCGCTGCACGGGCAAAGTCGCACGTCCTCGGTGGAGAGGCTCTCACCCCGTCGTCGAATCAGCTGCATCCCAGGATGCCAAGGTAAGTCGACGTGGTGTATAGTGTTAATTTCCCGACGTATCGTGTATCGAATAGTATCGTGATGTTCCGTAACTCGGGTGTCATCGGGAAAAACCGGGCGGTGTCGATAAGCTGAAAAATGTACCCGTGCGCCTGGAGCTCGTTTCGTTAAAACCAGGTAGGGTCGTTGCCATCGTGCCTACCCTACGAATCGATATTACCAGTGCGGAGGAGAGGAGGCTTCTTTCTCTCTCACACTTTCTCACACCGCTTTCTCCCTCTTTATTTGTCCACCTATCTTTCACCTCTCGCTGTCTCGTTCTATTCGCCCCTCGCTTCCCTTAGTTTCACAATTCGTTCGTGTCGTGTGTTCGTCGTCATCCTCGTTACCATCGTTGTAGTTGTCATCGTCGTCGTCGTCGTCGTCGTCGTCGTCGTCGTCGTCATCGTCATCCTGGTTGCTGTGTGGTGTACATTCGAGTCAGGAGTGTTTCCTAGTGCCTTCGTATGTTTATGCGTTCATGGTTATGTATGCGTGCGTTTCTGCGTGTATAGGTATGCGTGCGTACACGCCACGGTGCGATCTTATATATGCGTGTGTGTGCGCGCGCGTGTGTGTGTGTGCGCGCGTGTACGTAGAGGAAGGGTTAACGCAGTGTGAGAGTAACCGAGAAAGAAAACGTTCGGCGGGGTAAAAAGAGAGAGGTTAGTTTCACCGTTTCTTGGAAAAACATGGACAAAAAAGTGAAGCGCGTGTAAAGAGGATACTACGTGGCTTATCGACGCATCGACGACAGCGTACCTCTCGACGTGGATTTTCGCTCGGCGAGAGAGGGTTGCGTAAATCTTCTCTCCCTCCTCTTTCCCTCGTCTCTTGGAATCATTCCGTCCTCCTCGTGTACTCCGTCTCTCTCTCTCTCTCTCTCTCTCTTTCTTCCCCCCTCTCGGTCTCTTTCTTTCTCTATCTCGTTCTCTCTCGGACGTGTGTCGCGGTCGGGTATGGCGCTGCCCATAGGCGCCGATACGCCCCGGGGTGTCGAGGCTGACTCGACTCGAGTCGAGTCGTTCGTTCGTCCATCCGCCGACCATCCTCCCCCTTGTTATGTTCATTGAGCCGCTTGCTCCCCAGTATGCCTCTGCACTCGCTTCCCTCCTGAGGGACCGTCATTGTTACTCTCGATCGTGTTCACTTCCTCCTCGTAATTTTCTATTCGGCTAATTCAACCTTTTACTTCCATTGCATTCGTTAACCACCTACCATAACAGGTGAGTTGTGTACGCGTATACATACCTTGCTCTCTGCTCTTTACAAACTTGTGAGTTCGGATCAGTGCCATAGCCGCCTCTCGAGTTCGAGCACGTGTCAGAACGTGCTTTTCGCTCGGCAGTGTCACCGCGCGCGCGGTTTATTCGTTTCTTTCTTCGTTCCTGCATTATGCTGGAAAATTATGTAACTTGTGCTACATCGGGGTGCGGAAAAAAATAGAAAGGAACAAGAAAACAGTGCTCGGTTGTGCAAAATGTTTGTAATCGATAAAAGAAGGTCTTGTGATTGAGCAAGTGTGTGAATGGAAGTGGAGTAGATGGTGCCGTACCACGTACGTTGGTGTATTAACGGGTGCGTTGTGCATAATTGTGATGTATTTATAACCTACCCGGTTTTCTGCCGTTTTTACATTTCTATCTTCATGCAACGTAGTTTCATCGTTTTTGTGACAAGTTACGTAAAAGGATTCATAGTATGAGTTTCTTTTTAAGGTAAATACATTTATTTTCATCCCTTTAAATTGATTTCCAGTTGATGTCGTATCTCTGTTTTTCGCTGTATCTTTCATCGATTTCACTACGTTTGTTTCGATCGTTTCAAATTCTCTGTACGTCGTGTAAGAACTCAAAGTGCACATTTACCGTTAGTCGTCAAGTCTAGTTATCTCAAACTGGGATTCGTTGTTATCTTTGAGATATAGACATACTTGAACAAAGATTGAACTTAGCTTATAACTTTGTACGTCGTATCATTTTTTAGCGTTTCCCACCCCAACGCGAGCCGTAAATAGTAAACTTGTATCGTACTGTGAATTTCTGTATTATTCGGCAAGTGTTCTCTATCAACTGTTAATCTTTCACAGTATTGCGGTTGTTTACGTGCTTTTTTTAAGTATATCACGCGTTTAAAATTTTCATGAAAAACCGCGTTCCTCTATCGACCTCCCGCCAAGTGAAATAACCTAACAACCACGTGGTTGGAACACGTGCTGCTTTTGCTGGTCTATAACTACACCATTTTCCTTTGGATTTCTACCCGTTAGTACGCTAGTTACTTGGGCCTTGAATTATTCATAAATTTTTATTTCGAACATTGCAAGAAGTTGTTCTTAATATTTGTTATAAAAAATATTACGTTGAATATTCACATGCATCGGCCACGTGTTATCCAACAATATTGTATTTATCTTTTGTTATCGAGATACAGTATCAAGTATATTGACAGTATTTCGCAATTGAATGTTATTTAGGATTTGATAAACGATATATATATATATATACACAATGCATATATATATATCTCATGAAATAAGTTGCACACATTTTTTAACTCATTACGATAATGTGTCGAATTCTACATTGTAAATCACGGGTGCATATAAAAAGCATGATATAATCTATGCCCAAGCGACAAGTGTTAGGTTGTGCACTGAAGCTCAACATATTCATACCCACGTATGTTTCGATGAGAACTTACATAGGACTTCCTGCGGGTTCCTGATTAAAGTAGCGTAACGATTTTATCATGGTACCCGCGAGGGGTTGGAGCGTCGATTATAGTATAGTGATGATGGTGGTCGTATGAATGTTATAGGGAGGGTTACACTGAATAGCTTTATACGTAGGGTCTACCCCTTTGTCATGATAATAGTTCGCTAATTTATTAGTGTGACAAGTATCATTTGTTGATTCATCCTGGTGAATAGGCCAGAGTTTTTATTCGTCTTTATTCGAACTTCCCGCGCGTCGAAACGTTGGCCGATAATATAGATTTCTACTATTGCGACCTACTGTCGGCTCTGCCATACGAAGTGTTAAGTCAGCATTCTACTCGCAAGAAACGATCGAAGTAAGGTATCTTTTTGTAAACAGGCAAACCTTTTCCGATATCTGATTAGCGTGAGCAGAAATTCGTATCTTATACGTTCGCAATTGACGCGATTGAACCAATAATATCCGTCGTGTGCAATGTTGAGATGTAATGGCAACTTGTTAATTGTCTATTGCGATTGGTGAGAACTCGCAGACGCACGACCTCGTAGAAGCCTAGATTTTTGCGTTATACATTGTATTTTTAAATAATCGATCGTTTTCAAGCGGTGTGGCAAGGTCGAAGATCACTTTGACAAAGTCATATTAGTTGTCGATTTTTGAATTTATGGATAAAAAACGCGTGTGCGATCTAAACCGTGCGCGTCTGCGCATTGAAGTAACGGTGATGACTGTGCAACGTGTTGCCTTTCCCTGTACTCCCCATCCGTTATTCCTTTTATTACGTGTGTGGATTACGACTGCGTGGTCGTCAGGATATATCCATTACAAGAATGTCGGGCTCCGACAGCAGTTTGCACTTTTGCCAACTCGTTGCAGTTTTGATTTTCGTGCAGATATAGCGTGACACATTCGCGAATTCGTTAATTGTCCCAGAACCCGAAATCTTCGTAAAAGCGTACACCATAACGCTGTTATTCCTCCAGTGACATTAAGATAATGCATTTTAAACGAGTACTTTTCCATTCGCATCGCTAATCATTTCTTCCAATCGAGAATCAGAGACAAGAAGAGTTTCGCTTTATGGGAGATAATTTAAGTAGCGTGGTTTACTCATCAATGACGAATTTTTCATCCTCTGCGTGTTCTATTGTTTCTCGTTACACGTCACGTTATTTATAGGGTGCCGATTTCTCGACGATGCTTTGCAATAGCACATTCCGAGGGTAACGTTTCGATGGATGTTTTCGGTTGGCTGTTCTTTTGTCTGAATCTCTTTTATCCTTGGAATGATTCACCGGGGATGGTGTGTCAACAACACAGGCCCGGTCGGTGTAACGTGGCCGTAGAACAGGAATCGGGTATACCTGCACCTGTTTTCATAACACCATACACACAACTAAATCGCGAAATGGGTGTTCAGCTTCGCGCCCTAGTTACACCTGTGTCTAGTATCGCGGAGGTACGTAACACGTTTGCACGACACTGTACGTCAACCGAGGTTGCCACGTTTCTCGTGACGGCTTGCTTGAAAAACTGAGGTCGCATTGAATAACAAGTTACCGGCAAATTATTGGTCAATCTTTTAAAAGTGCGACTACCGATCTAGTGAAACGATGTTTTCTTTCCCACGCCGATTCGGTAACCAACAGTGCACGGTGTCGCTCGTCAATTAAATAATGCCTATATTTAGATGACCTTGATACGCTACATGAAAAAAGTATAAAAGAAGGTGCGTTATAAATTGTTTTAGTTATCACCGTATCAAAATTATTATAGTTACGTACGACTATAATTGATGTTTTGATGTCAATTAAAATTTATTAGCAGCATCCTTGTGATGTAACGTTAATGTATTCGTGACACGAGTACGGCTAAAAACAATAATCGTTCCCATTTGGATTATGGAAAGCCATTTTGTGAGCCTTGAAATATTATCCTTCGGAATGGAGCGGGTTTTTTTCATGAGAACTGGGAGAAAAAATTTAGTGAAAACAGAGGGGTGATCGCCGGAGCAATGCGCATCGAGGGACGATCGCGTTTAACGGAGGGTCGGCAACGGTGCATAGATTTAATCGCTCTATGGGAACGGAACGTTGCGTAGGAAATCGCTGAAAAGCCACGCAGCGGGCGTTGCAGGGTCGACCACTTTTGTACGCGCATAAAGCCCCCCAAAAAAAAGGAAACGCGATATTAGATTAATTCGTAATGCGTGTCGAAAGCGAGCCAAAATACGTGTAAAGCGTTTAATATCCTGTTCGAAAATTGCGTCGGTGCGCGACGCGGTCACTTTTTCTAAGCGTCGTCACCGTTCTCCGCCGCTATCGGTCGTAAATCTTTATTTTTCCCGTCGTAAACTGTTTCGTTATTCCGCGCTCCGCGCGACGTTTTTACAACTATCCGCGAGGACCTTCGCGTATACGCGCGGAGGAGGCGATTTGTTTAAAAAAGTTTTCGAGAATCGAGAACGTTCGACTGTGAAAAAATGTAGGGTGGACGCCAATGCGCGCGGCGAGGTCGGCCGTCGTCGTTGTCGGCGGAAGGGTGGTGGTCGTGAGGGCGAGGAGCGTCAGAGAGGGGTAGGTACGAGGTTGAGGAGGTGTAGGAGGGCGCGATGCCGGGATAGGAGGGGTAGGGTGCCAGACTAACAGAAAGAAAGATAGCCGACCTGTCTGTGTGAGTGTACGCGTGAGTGCGTGAGAGTGGCTCAGACTCGTCTCTGTGTGCACGTTGGACTTGGGTCTGTAGTGGTCACATGTCTGAGAGGGGCAAAAGAGCAAGCTCTTCAGAGATGAGATTCAACGTCTCGGAATCCTGTGACGACGAAGGCACGATATTCTTTTAGGGTTGACGCCGCTTCTCGACCCGCCGAAACGGGTTGGAACCCGTTTCAATTTCGATTGTCCGATCAACGATTTCAGCGTGGAAATTTGTCGATATCATTCGATGCACGCGATTATAGGTTTCGTGACGCAGAGTTCCGAATTAGACCGATAGTTTTGAAACGTTTGCGCCTCCAATTATTTAAATAAGGCCAGGCATTATTCATTAAACGTTTCCTATTTATACACGCATATTTTAGCTGCACGTAGGGCGGGGGAGGAATGGGGTCCCATCGGCCGTTAATAAGTTTCACTATGAACGGGGTTTCACCATGAATGATCGAGTCGAATATGCAAAACTAGGCGTGACTTTCCATTCGCTCGGAGGACAAACCCAAAAACGTGTGTGCTCGGTTCGCTCGTTGGGCAAACGAACGAACGAATCAGAAATGTTGCGGGTATGTGTTTCTCCGCGAAGGCTCTAAAATGTGGGACACGTTCCTCGGTAGCCAATCCCTCTTCCCCTTTGCCGCAAAATTCTCCGTTAACTTCGTACCTGGTGCTTCCACTACACCTAACGGGGAATGAGCCGTACCTGTGCCTCGATGCCGACGCAAACTCTATCACGCGTGTACGCGTGCCTCATGCACGCGCTCGCACACTCTGCCAGTGCGCCGCGCGTTCGGGAATGTGTGAACTGTGAGCGCGTTCATCGTTCCAAGCACATCCTGGCACTCCCCCAGTGGGAGGGAGGAGGCGCGACAAGGGACAGATATCCGAGCGCACGCTTGCCTCGCTCGATTTCAAACACTCCCGAATTATATCACCACCGTGCGAGGAAAATCTGTTTGTCGAAAAGATCACCCCGGAGCTGTTCAAGGAAGAGTGCGGACACTGGCCGCCATTTTCGCTCGGATCACGGATATACCGCGAGCGCTAATTTTGAATTTTTAAATCCGATTCTATATGTGCATATTGTTGCGATTACTACGCGAATGCCACGGTTACGTTCATAACTCATTATTTCAGTGATAATTACCAATTCATACGTACTACACGGAAAATTTGTTAATTTATTCGATGATAATCCCGATATTTTTAACGCATAATAATGTTTGTGGACTCAAAGTTTTGCACTCGCACAAGTAGTACCACGTCCACTAAGTATCGTCGCTATTCTGAAACTGGAAATAGAGTGAGTTACGTATCGAAACATAAATATATTGTATTTAATATACGTTAGAGACACCGTTAATATTTAATAGACTATTATAGAGAATTATTTTAACAACAGTTTATGAGTCTTCACTGATAACATACAATTTTGTAACTGGCAAATCATTTTCCTGTAATGAGCGGCTGTTACAAATGGCACCAATCAACAATCGATACTTTGATATGCAAACTCTTCCTTGAACTTTAGATCACCCTAAATCGTTCTCTATCTTGCTTTTTTTCCCTCTATCACTGTCTTTGATACGACAAGTACGACTCGATTCGCCTCGAGCGGTTATTTCGTTGCTAGCGATATTGATTATCGTGAACCTAACCTAGCCGGTCACTCCATTTTTTCCTCGTTCTTCTCTATTATCGATGCCCCAGGGGATGTGCTAAGAGACATCCCGTTGATCTTTCTCGCCTCGAATCCTACGAAACTCTTAATCGACTATCGTTGCCGCATATTTAATTCCTCCTTGTCCAGTTTCCTCTGCGTCAATAGGAATTTGTATCTTTTCCACGTCTATCTATCCCGGTATCCGTTTATCTAACCGTTTCACATGTCCGTTGCACACTCGGTTGGCTTCGACCTCGATCCACCGTTAAAATTCGGTCGATCGATGAAGCAACCCTTATTCTAGACCGACTAACGCCTCCGGATGTTCCTATTACCTTCCTCCCACCCCCGCTCTCTTTCTCCCTCCGTCACTTTCTGATTTTCTTTCTGCTCCGTTTCACGGTGCTTCCTTGACCGTACTCACGAACACGACAAAGTTCGAACGAAGTGAGAGCACGTTCGCGCGATGGAAACTCGGCTGAATGTTGAAATCGCGGGAGGACCTGCTGCCCCCTTAAGAATCGGTCTCGTGGTGTGCTGTTGGTGTGCGTCATCATTGTCGCCGCGGTGTGTCGGTTTTCGCGCGCGACCGAGAAAAACGGAAAAATATCGAACGGCATGACGGCGGTGCATGGCGTGACGGGCCGCAGAATTCCTGCAGAAATGATTTTGTCGACCGACACGTACATCCTTGAGCGATGACTCAGCGGAATGTTTCTCTATCGATACGTATCTCTCGGCTGACCGCGGTAAGAATAATCCTAGGATAAAAACCAGCGACTTTAAACGCTATTAATGGATCCCAGTGTACTTAGTAGACACAGAGAACCACCACCACCAGCACCACCTCTATCATCATCGCTACATTGGCCACCACCAGCTCCCCGGCTAGGCGTGCATGCGGTGTGTGTACGTACCCGTATCCTCTATACGCGGAAGCGTCGAAACAGTAAAAGGTAGGAGGCACAGGCCAGCCAGCACGGGGAGGGTACATATAAGCGGTGAAACAAAAAGAGAAAGAGGAACGGAGTCACGGGAGAGGGAGGGAAAGAGAGATTGATAATGGTGTGTACGAGTAAGAGAGGGAGACAGGGAGGACGAGCGAGGATTTCAGGCTCTCGAAACGCAGCGGTATTTGCCGCGCTTTGTCGTTCGTTTTGTACCTCGGCGTGACTCTGCCGCTGGTGCTGATTACGCAATGCGTGGCCATGAGAGGAGCGAGTCGCGTACGCTCACGTACGAACGCACACACGTGCACCCGCTTTAAGGACGTGTGCGCGTCACAAACGAGAATGTAGTCACCGCGGGCGTGTGCGTGGCACGTACACACACGGCTGCGCTGCACGCACGTGCGTGAGCAACAGGCGTTTGTGCGTGAGACCGCGGGCGCACACGCGCGCGCGCGCCTCTTGATCCGATTAGTTGCCGCTGGGTGTGCGTGTACGCGTGCCGACGAGCGCGCGCGGATCGCCCAACGTGGCTACCGGCGCATCCATCGTCTCTTGGTGTCATCGATGGTGGCCCACATCTCGTTCTGTTTACAACACAAATTGCGATCGAGCAAAAGCGTACAGAGCGGAGAAGAACCGCGGCTCGACCCGCGAATCGTTCTCCAATTTATGTCCTGTCTCGTCTATTCTGTTTCCGTTCTGGTGGCAGTTGTTCGCGTCGGGAAGGCCGCGAGATATACGGCTGTTCTCTATTCATCGCGAAAACCTCGTTTTCGGGGTCAGCCGCGTCGGGATGCGTGCTTGTTCCCTACGACGTGCCACGCTGGTAAATGTGTGCGTATGCATGCGACTCTCGTAGCGGCCATAGTGCGCGCGCTATGTTTTCGTGTGCATCGGTTGCCTGGTAGATACGATGAATATACATAGGCGTGTAGCCTAGGAACAATGGGGTCGGTTACGATGACGATCATATTAGAACTGAGAACTCAATGGTGGCGGTAGTAATATGGGTGGTGACCACGATGGTTAACCCCTCGCTCTACGGTCTTTCGAACCTTTTTCGACGCGGATATAATCTTATTTCATCGAGTTTCCAATTTCGGGGGTAAAAATATCGAATTATTTCTCAGCGTCTTGCTCTGTAAGTGGTTTAAGTGGTCTTTTATCTGAGAAAATGCGTTTGTTTCTATACCTATTTGATATCGTGAAATGTATGTTGAAAAAAATAGTCTTCGGAGCAACTATTTAGACGTAGACCTATTTAGATAACGCAAAATTGATACGTCCTTCCATTAAAAAAAAAAAAAAAAAAAAAAAACATAAGGGGACCCCACTTGTGCGATTAGTCCCTCCGTCTCAATTAATTGGAAATATATATTCAGCGCAGTGGTTTTGCGTAAACCACTTATGACACTTTATACAGTAACAGTTTTTAGCGTTTGTCTGGAAACTAGGAAGTTGCTCGAGGAAAGGACTCGTAGAGACTGGGTCGAATACGATCCGAAGGCCGCAGTGGTGTTAAGTGTTAAGGGAATATAACGGGACGAAGTTCGTAGCGAGATGGCCGAGTACGGCTCTCCGGCCCGTACCCCTCTCTCGCGCACCGTTTCTCGCTCGTTTATTGTGCAACATTTCGCCGATTCGTAATCGTCGTTCGTTCGAACGTCGTTATCTATCGGGTGAAAACGTTTGAACGGCACGGGAGGCGCGGCTGTATCCGAGCGGCTGCTACGTTGTACAGGCTCTCCCGTTGGTGTAACTCGATCCGATAGAGAATGTGGTAAATATCGTTTAATCGGTTTTTATCGTCCCGGAATGGTGCACGGTCGCACGCGTGATCGAGCGAGTCGTACATGGCCGTTGGAATTACCGTGATTCGCTTTCCTGCCTTCCTGTTTTAACGAATTTCTCGATTTCCCGTTATTAGAGCGCGGAACGTATCCGCCGATCGGCGTTAGAGGCCACCTTCTTGCACACGTTGGAACGTCATGATAACCTTAATGAGAGAAGAGTGATACGGGGCCGTAGGAAGTAATTAACGGGTTTAATTATACCGCGAGGAGTGTGTTCATCGGTAATGCTTGAATATAGACGGGCGGTGTTCGTCACGCGCCGCCGTTGTTGATAACCTGAATAGTATTCGAGAGTCGAAGATGACGTCCTCCCGATCGGCTGAGACACCGGGAGGCCACTTTTACATTTCGTATGGTTAACGGCTTTAGCGCAGAAGCGTCGGGTTTTTTTCGCGTTCGCACGAAAACTGGTCGAACACGGTCCGGCTTGTATGCGCGGCTAAACAAATATAACTTGCGAAGTGGTGCCACGACGTTCGCTCAACGTGTGCATCCTTCGCGGAACGCAATTGTGTACACTGTCACGGTCTTCGTCCGCGTCTGTTCTTATTCGGCTGGTTTCCTACTTCGATCGACTTTCGTGCACGGTTCATTGGGCGCGCGTTTCCCAATCTCTCCGGATCCGTAGCGACACCTTATTTCCATTCGATCGAAAATATTCCTTAAAACACGGCGAAACGGCTCGACCAAAAAATCCTCCGTATTCCAGCTGATTCAATAATTTCTGACGTAATCGTGTTAGATAATGCCCGCAGAACAAACACGAGTACCTCGCGGAACCTTTTTAACGAACCTCCAGTCTTTTCTTGCGAACCTCTCCGTCTGAAACCGTGTACGGACCGTGTTTCCCAAACTAGGTTGCGCGACGGAAGGTATTCTTTAATTCGATTTGCCACGTTTATTTCAACAACATTCACCATTTTCAGGGTAACGATAAACGGTAGCTCCGTTTAATGACTTAATGAAATTAGGATGACAGCGACTGTCGATAGTGTGCGGGGCTTTTCGAGAGCAATCCCGAATGAATTTCATATCGAAATGAACTTGAGAACCGCTGATTCAAAGCACTTTCGCGGTTGTCATCGGGGATAACAAATTTAAACTAGACGGTCCCTGCGATTTCGAAGTTTCTTTTCAATTTTATCTCCCGGCTGTATTTTTGCCCGATCTCTGGCGATTGCCAGAAAACGACTACCACTCTTTTGTCGATTCCGGTACATACACGGAAAGGGCGGTGGGGGCGCACGGAAAAAAAGGTTGGAAGAGCGCGGACCGATCGATGGAACACGGCATCATCCGGTTTTCACGGGTCCGTTGCTCGCGCAACGCGGCCTCCACTTTTGCGCGGCCGATTTAATAAAGCGACCGAGATTTCGCACGATTCTATTACGTAATCCATTTATCAGGAAGTCGAGATTGCGCGGTAACGGCGTCGAAAGAAGTAGGAAGCGACCGAGTCGAAACCCGCGGCGCGACATTTCAGAAATCCCGCGATCGCAGCCGATCGTTAATCGCAACGCCACAGCGTGTACAGCACCATGATGACGTGCCATTCACCGTGAAAACCATTCACTCAAGGTATTAACAAGGTCGTGCAAGGTCGTGCACGGCTATCCTGCATTTATATCGAACACACAAACGAGACCCGTCGTGGAACGACGGATAGCCAGGCGCGCGCGGCTTACACGGTGCTATTGCGATCGGGTGTGCGTGTGCACACGTGTGCACAGGTGCTGCACACGTACGTATATCGAGGTTTGCGCGCGAAAGCAACGGGAACCCGGTATCGATCCGAATGCGTAGAAAATGCTATTGATTCTCTCGTCGGCCGACCCGTCGACCTCTTCTCCGCGTTATGTAGCTGCGAGGACCGAGGAGGAGGCGGACGCCAGGATCCTCTCTCTTTTCCTCTCCCCCTCGCTTTCCCTTCGCGTAATTCGTTGAAAAATATTCCTTCCTCTTTTCCTCTTTTCGTTTTTTCCTTTTCGTTGCGATCGCAGTTCCCTTGGAGACAGAGGTTATCTTTGGCGCCAGTTAAAGGTCGATGCAGGTACTCGGAGTTGTACGTATAATGTAATTCAAATCGAGCGAGATGACATTTTGAGTTTGTTTCGCCAAACCAACAAAGTTTTATCCAGATGCTTGAATCTCTTCAAGAACATTGATATACGAGCCGTTTAGTGTCTTTCTAGATGAAAGTTACTTTCTCTGAAGAAAAATTAAAGTTCGATGGGAGGAAGCTACGGAATCGTTCAACAAAAAAAAAGGGAACGTATCTGTCGTCAGGTTTTAAATGTGGAGTTTTTAAAGTGTTACAAATTGAATTCTGTTCTTTTTATCTGTTTCGCCGTTACGATAAAAGGTAAATACGGATCACCGTAAGACAACTGATTGTACCGACTCGCTGAGGTTGCCGTTTCGCGGAGCGGTCACGAAACAACGCGTCCTGTCTTTGTTCGGAACGCACACCGGTATCCTTTCACCTCCCTGCTTTCAGTTCCCTATCACGATTCGTAACTTGATATTAATAAATTGCGTGATCGCGAATTCGCTGCGAAAGCAACGAGACGGTGGTGGTACCCGACCAGCTCGATTAAGTTCCTTGTGTCCGTGGGCTTTTTCCCCGATGACGCGTAACGAAGAATACCCGCCCTTTGACCGACCGAGGAAAGCCGTTTCTGCCACATCTTCGCGGTCTCGGCGAAACAAACGTTGCGTACGTGACCGTGATTGGGCTGGCGAAGGGGTGAGGAGGAGAATTACATAAAAGGCACGAACCAACCGAGTCGCCTATTCGTCCAACCTACGTCCTCCAGGGTCGTACACCCACGTTCGTACGCTCGTGCGTATCGTCTCGCGGGCTTATATGGACGATTATGCATGCAGGCGTTATCGTATATATATATATATACATACACGTATGCGGAAAGTTTAGAGGACTCGTCCCAGGACTATGTGCACATCATTTTCAAGAAATTTTCCATATGCAGGAATTCTGGCGGCCGCCGCGCTATCGTTCTCCCGTTTCCGCACACGTACATCGCGAGGGGCAATCAGTGATTCATGTCGACATGAATCATTTATACAGAAACGAGTTCGATGCTGGTGCAAGTGATCGAGCACCACTTTGCATATTAAGCTCCGACTTAATTGTCGTAGAGGCGAGATGCGTTAGATAGGTTTTTTTTTTCTTCGTGCATAAAAGAAGAGGGCGCGAGGGGGAGAGAGGGGGGGATGGAAAAGTAGCGACAATACTCAATGGTAATAAGCTTTGTTTTCTGTCTGCGGCTGTAGATCACGAGAAGGAAGGATATGATAAACTGTGGCCGATGAAGAAGAGAGCACGAGCACGAGTACGAGCAGGAGCACGAACAAGAGCAAGCGGCTTCGTCGAGGAAGGCGAGAAGAAGCGACGACGAGGCGGCAGCAGGAATACCAATAAAAAGATCAACACTAGATCTGATGTTAGCGGACATTAACGGTAACTTGGCGGATCTGAGAAGCGAAGCGATGGCGTCGCAGAGGTTTTGTCTGCGCTGGAATAATCATCAAAGTAATCTACTCTCCGTTTTCGACCAACTACTTCATGACGAATCGTTCGTCGACGTTACGCTGGCCGTCGAGGGTCAACTACTCAGGGCGCATAAAATGGTGCTGTCGGCGTGTAGCCCCTACTTTCAGGTAAGGACGCAAACCCAACTTCATCTTCGGAAATAAAACAAAAGAAAAAGAAAGGAGAAGAAGAGGAAAAATAACGAAAGAAAAGAAAAATAAAGATGCAAAAAAGAAAACACTTGGTCCGCGAATGCCGGAGGAAGTGTATTTTCTTTTTGAACACCACCGACGATTCGCTCGATCCTAGGGCATTTATTAATAATTCATAACGGTAGATTAATTCGTGACGCGTATTAATAATTCATAACGTTCTCTCTCTCTCTCTCTCTCTCTCTCTCTCTCTTTTGTCGAATCTATATACCAACTCGCGATGCGGCTTTTTCTTCCTATCCCGTTACGCTTTGCAGGCCCTTTTCGTCGGCCACCCCGACAAGCACCCGATAGTAATTCTGAAAGATGTCCCGTACGTGGACATGCGCAGCCTTTTGGACTTCATGTACCGGGGAGAGGTCAGCGTCGACCAGGACAGGCTGACCGCCTTCCTGAGAGTCGCCGAGTCCCTCAGGATAAAGGGCCTGACCGAGGTAAACGAGGACAAGTGCGACTTGCCCAGTATTACCTCCTCGTTACTTGGCAATCAAAACACAGTACCTCCGCCGCCGCCGAACCTGCATAGAATAAACCAAATCGGGCCTCACCACCATGTCTCGCAGAAGAGGATGCACCATGTGTCCAACCATCCTCTGCTTGGCTCGGCCTTATCCGCGCCAAAGAGGAAAAGGGGCAGACCGAGGAAGCTGAGCGGCTCGTCGGACACGCCGATCGGCGAGATCTCCGGGCAGGAGCTGCAGTCTTGCTCCGGGGCTGACCTAGTCCAGGGCTCGCCGGAGATGATGGAGATGAAGATGAGTATCGACTTTCAGAGCGAGAGCACCGGGAACACCGGCAGAGGCGGGAACGGCGCCTCGGCCGGCAGCAACAACGTCAGCAGCAATAACGTCGGTAACTCGGCCACGACGGGGACCAGCCTGGCCGCTTCCTCGTTGTCGTCGTCGAGGAAGGACGAGCCAACGGAGAACGGCACCGACACGCCCGAGTCCATGACGCCTCGCGTCAAACGGGAACCCGAACCAACGCCTAGCACCTCTGCCCAAGGTAAAAAAAACTTGTTTCTTTCCGCCGCTCGGATCGGTTGTCTCGAAGAGGACGTAACCAGCGAAGATCGTACGGTTTTTCATCGGGATTCGATTTCTTGAACAATGTTGCTTAAACGCCGGATGCTTTCAGAAGTAATAAGCCATTTTAAATGGATATGCTTTTAAGTACATATGTATACGTTAGCATACGATTTCCACTTGATTATTAATGTATTTACAAACCTCGTAGTGGTCAACTCACACGCTGAATACGCTTGCAAGCATTTCAGGTGTGATTTTTCGAATTGCTTACGTAATACGGCTACGAAGACGCGTTGCGGTGTATCTCAGGTTTGTTCTAACCCCACGCAAAAAGTCTAAAGCAGCTTTGAGTCATTCAAGTATACGGAAACAACGTTATATTTTATTTATTGCAGTTGTTTTCATTGAAATAGACGAATTGATATTAGAACGCTTTGTTTTAACGGGAAACAAGGAAATCGTTGTTTTCTTTACAGTAAACGATCAACTGATAGAAATTTCACTCTTATCGAAATAGAAAATAATTAGGCTATGCAATTTCTCTTTAATTTTTTACTGAAACGATTTTTACCTTTACTTCCTTCTTCGAACTACCGATTCAATTAACCCTTGGACACAAACGGCCTCCGAACATAAATAATTAATGACGAATTACCAATCTCTTAAAATTTTCATGAAGCTTTTTTACAACTCTATTGATATAAATTAACTTGATATAAATAAACATATCGCGGAATGCCTGCCAGTCGTAAAACTGACGAATCCTTTGTGTTCCAGGGTTGAACGAAAAATGTGCGTACATGTAATTTTTGTAATTTATCGGAGATTTCTTGATAGTCGATAATCTAATTGGTCCCCATTTGTCCGTTAGCCTCTGACGAGACATTCGCGCGGCCGCACAGTAGACAAGGGAGCGAGGGTTTCAAGCAAGGTAAGAAATACCATTGTCAGCTTACACGGTTAACAATCTGCGTCGTCATTTATAATCATAAATAATCATCATCCGTAATTCGAATAATCGTCAGTAACAAAACGTCATTCCGCACATTCAGTATTCTTTGATACGAATATAGTTAGCTTGAGCAACTTTAACATCTCATTAATCGACGACAGCGGTACCAAACAATCCGGTTCTCCATTCTCGAGTTCAACATAGAGACTTGTAAATAGTCGAGCGTACTAATCTATGCCTACTACTAAAACCAAGAGCAAGCTTTATTGTCGGGTAATTATAAATATCATTTGGAATTTAATAGCGTTACAACGTTCAACGTTCATTTGTCGTGATTTTGTGTCCAATAATTATTTTTGTATATCGACATTTTAAAATATGCAATATGTATAAGTATATATTTTTACACCACTAACGAATAGACGCTAATTCGTATCTGGTGAAATTCGTAATTCAAGGCGAACAATTAGAAATGTATTTGTGTACGTAGATTATATTCTACCTACATTTTAACGAGTTGAAGAAAGGCGACATTACCGTCATTTTTTTTCTTTTTTTTTTTTTAAGAAATCATAGGTTTATCAGTGTTTTAATCACACGTTAATGTTACGTTTGAATTGCCTAATAATCGATTGAAGCTTTTCATACGATTCGTCGAGATCGATCGACGGTAATTACACGATATTCTGTTCGCAAGCTTTCCTAAGCGACATTGTATTCTAATATTTAACAAATGCTCTATCACTTGTTTAAGCTGTTGCTCGTTTTTCATCGAGGCGGTCGCAATCGCCTTGGCAAATTTCGGCGAGCGAGACACACACACACACACGTGTAAAAGAGAAAGAGGAACAGAATAATGAACCTGCTTTACGATGTGCTAATGAATTTGATTTTTCAGAATTTTCGTCCGTTAATCTTACACCTTGCTCGTCGTTGCGCGACTGCGTGCTCATTTTCCGAGCGCAGTATCGCAGCAACGTTTCCGGGGGTGGCTATTTTTCGATCGTAGACTCAAGTACACTAGAAAAGAAACAGAGCGAAAAAAATTTGTCAGACTCAAGTCGATGAATTTGTTGACGAGTGCGATCCGTTTAAGATGTTAACTCGAGGACACCGCCTGAGTTAGCATCCTTACATGAATGAAATTAAGGTCAACAAATCTCGCGGGATATTCGAATAAAATAAAAATCGTGCGATTTACGCCTGAGACAGGCGAATTAGACTCCCAGGAGTCTATGCGTGTCACGGTTTTCTAAAGTAGGCCTGTTAGAAATATGTACCAAAAAAAAAAAAGCAATTGATAAGAATCGTTTCCTTTTCTCGTGCAACCTGAAACGAGTCGTTCGGCACAGTCAAGCCGTAGTGTAGGCGAAATGTATCGAAACACGATGCGCACCGTGTTTTACGGGCTTTTAGAAAACGACACCTCTACTTGAGTCACGCGTGTTGGCCTGTGACAACTCGAAATAGAAAAAAAAAACCATACCAGAAAATATGTATACATATGCGTAACATATACATATATATATATGCATATACATATACATATATATACGAAAGAAACAGAGTGTACGAGAGAGAAAGGAAGCCGTCGTCTCGTTGAGCCCCGTACAGGCGTTTTGTTTAAGCTCCTCTGAAACGGCGAGACGTTCGAGCGGAATAAAAAAAAAAAAAAAAACGTGCCAACAAATACACAAAGATATAATATATACTCCCTTTTGAATGCTGTAGCCTCCAAAAATCTAACCTACCACCCACCGATCGTCGTTAAAGGACATATGTATTTATATATAGATACATAGAAAATATTACATACCCATGTAACTTATACTCGGCCAATGCGCAGCGCCTCGTTCCTTCTTCTTTTACGCTCGTTCTCCACGTTCTCGTCTCTCTAGATATTTCTATTTACTATCACTCTTACTTACCCACTTCCATCCCCGTTTTACATATTATAGATACGTGCGTATACTTACGCGTGTATGTATATACGTACATGTATGATACATCTGTCTGTACGTGCATATATATGTATATCTGAATACCTTTTAAAATATATATATATTCCCGCACGAATGAGAAACGCTTCGCTGCCATTGGCCACTTGGTAAAAGGAGGGGGTGGAGCCAGCTTTTAGCGGTGCTTACTTTTTTTCTGATTTTTATTTAAAACGCTGGTTTACTTTCTTTTTTCACGTTCGTTCGTCGCAAGGAAGTTGAAACAACGGCGATCAATGTCGCGCCGAGTGTGACAGACCGCGCGTATATGTACGAAACGGATAGTGATATCAGTTACCAAATGTAAGAAAAACAGGAAAGTGTGCGTAGCTTCTTTTGTTTTCATTTCTTTTCTTATTTTTTTCTCTTTTTTTTTTTTTTTTTTTTTTTTTTTTCTTTCTTTCTAATTCTTTTAATCATTTCCTCCATTTCTTTATTCGAACGGACAACGAACGTCGGCAGGTTATCGCTTCCGCCTTCTCTTGCGTTCTTCTCGTTGCCTAGTTTGAGTTTTCACGACGGAGAGAGGGATGAAAAGAACGGAGAAAACAGATATTCGGGGAAAAGAACCGAGGAAAGAGCAAAAGACGGAAAAGGAGAGAGAAAAAGCAGATGAAAGAAACGACAGGACGGAAAAACAAAAGATAGAGAGATAAAGAGAGAAAGAGAGACATACTTCTATTATAGACACGGAAAAGGAAGAGCGAGAGATAAATAGAGACAGACAGACAGAAAGATTGACAGAAATGGAGAGAAAGAGAGAGAGAAAGAGAGAGAGTGAGAGATAGAGAGAGAGAGAGAGAGAGAGAGAGATCAATGTTAACGGAAAAACTAAAGGAAAAAGAAAAGGAAGAAAACAATATTCAGAGTGTGACGTACGTTCTTTTCCATACGAGGTATTCGAGAAAGAGAGAAAGAAAGAGTAAGAGAGCGAGAGAGAGAAAGAGAGAGAGAGAGAGAGAGAAAGATAAAAAAGAAATTACCTTACTAACGTACGCACGGACGCGCGCACGCGCGCGCGTGACAAAAGTGCTCTTCGAAGATGTCGAACATGATGATCGTTCGGTAGTGACCGTGAAACGTGTTGTTTTGTTCTCTTTGCGCAGGTGAGTTGAGATTATCTGAGTCACCATTCGATCTCTGAGAGATTACCTTTGCGCGGGGGAAGCGAGGGAACTAGGGGAGGCCAGCCGCTCAAAAACGAAACAAAAGTATACATACATTTCATATATATGTATATGAAATCGTTCCGAAAATGCCAGAACCTAAATAAGAGAAAATAATTGAATAAAAGCATCTGATGTACAGTGAAGCCGAAAACGGATTAAATATATCTAAATAAAGTATCTATCTATTACATACAGTTGCATCGAAGAAGAGAGAACGTTGCTTCTTCTCGAGCGTCCTCGATCTCGATGGATCGTCTTCCCGTAGAGAAAATGGATATGTGTTGCAATATACGGTTCAGACTGACGGGACGCACGGACAATTTAAAAAAAAAATAAAAAAAAAAAAAAAAACAAGTATATATATATGGGGATGGGGGTTGGTTTTCGAGTGTGTACATGATGTGACGATTATTAACATTCCCATACGCGTGCGTGACGTCACGCGTACGTGTCCATGTATGAATGCGCGCGTGTATATTTTGCATGCCTCCGTTGATAACGATTGATACGAGTGCGAGTCCAGGTAAACGGGAGAGAAAAAAGAGGAAGGTTAAATGGTGCAAGAGTGGCGAACGCGAGAAGGTGTGCGAATGTTGAGACGCGGTTTGGTGAGCAGGGGTTGCGTGCGAGAGTAAAAGGCGAAGAAACGACTGACGAGATAAGAAGAGAATGAGCCGGGTTGAGTGAGTATTTGTGCATATGGTCGCCGTGCATGGATACGTACGGGTGTGCGTGTGTGGTTGACTGCGCGTTATGAGCGGTACGAGTGGATGGTTCATATCCATTTGGAAGAAAGGAAGAAAGAGAGGCTTCGTTGAGTCGCTGAAATGCTTTTCGTGGTATGGCAAACAGGACCGTAACGGTCCTCTTCGTAGCCGTACGGGATCGAGGCAAAGCCGCGATCAACGGCGAGCAGTGGCGAAAGCGTGCGTGAGAGCGAAAGAATCTGAAGAGGGAATGACGACGAACACACAAGAGGGTGGGGGACACGGAAAAGCGGGTGCGGCATAAAACACTTAAAACATGGGACAGAGTTGACGGACAGCCGGTTCGAATACGGTGACTCTTTTTTGCTGGCTCTACCCTTCCTCTTGCTTCCCCCCACAAATATAGAAATACGTTATATAGTTATTTAAATATATACATATATACATATATATATATATTTCTATCTATCTATCAATACATTATTATACACAATTAAATATATTAATAATTCAATGAATAATGCATCGAGATATATTTAAGTTTGAATTAGAGAATATCTTACTACTTCTAACATAGTCATAATTTATTACTACTTACAAACGACGTAAGGGACGTCGAGAACTGTTTAAAGGAGTGAGCTTTCTTCGTTTCAGACTCGGAGGAGACGTCGAGTGGCGGTGGCTCCCAGTCACCGACTCACATTCGCATCAACTTCGAGCGATGCTTTCGCAAGGAGTACAGCGCGTCGTCCCTTCAGGGTAAAACAACAACTACGTCGGCGGGCACAGGGTCGATGGAGGACTCGCAGCAATACTCCGACTCCGAGTCGGAGCAGAAGGTGTCGAAAGACAATTTGAGCAGTGCCATATTTAATCTGGTCGCCGGTGAGTCGGAGATCAGCCAGAGCGACTTCGAGGGATCGTTTAAGGTCGAGAACGAGAGAACGGAGGGTTCGGTGCGGGACTTCTGCGTGAAAGAGGGCGACGTGTACAGATGCACCGTATGCCATCGTACCTACACACACATCAGCAATTTCTGCCGGCACTACGTCACCTCACACAAGCCTAACGTCAAGTACTATCCTTGCCCGGTTTGTTTTAAGGAATTCACGCGGAAAGACAACATGGTCGCCCACGTTAAGATCATACACAGCCTCAAGCCGCACATGAGCCTTAGCAGCAGTGGCAGCAGTAGTATGGGCCAACAGCGGTAGACCGCTGTCGGCGCATCCTCTCTCCTCAGGCTACGTTCCTTGGCTCTTTCCCTTCGTTCTGTCTATTGAGAGTAAACCGTGGCCGCAGTCCTGCGATCGTCGACAAATCGTTGAACTAAATCGTTGATCGATTTCTCCGTCGCGGCAAGAGTCGGGGAACGTTGGGCGATGAGGAGGCAGCAGCGAATGGGAATTTTAACGAAACGTTGAAAACCGTGCGAGAAAAGCTCAAATCAGATGCGAGCGTACGTGTCAGTGGTTTTCCGGACGGACCCGTGGCTGTAAAAGAAGGAAAGAAACAAAAAATGAAAAAGAAACTAAATGGATAATATCGCAGCGTTTCGAACGAACGAAGAGAAAACGAATTGGGGGTTGGTCTTGAGGACAAAAGTGGCAAGGTGAATCACGAGAGGATCGCGTAGGGATTGGACGAACGGATTCTCGGTCGAGTATACAAGTTTTAACCCTCGGAGCGCTCCACTTACCGGTTTAAGTAACATCGCGCATTCGAGAGACAAAGACTGCGCGTGAAATCATTCTTAAACTTGAAATGCAAAGAACGATTCCGATCGAACAATCTTTTGTCGAGCGCGGAATTAAAAAAAAAAGAAAAGGATTTGTTCTCATATTTAGGCGCAAGTGCCAACAATAGTACCGCGTGCGAATTCATAGCGCTCAAAGGATGCAAGACCCGAATTATTGTTGACACGTGGATAGTTGTATATTCGTTTTTCTTCTATACTACACTTAACGAACGTTCGATAAACAACAAACGCGAGCTCTAAAGACGTATCCGTGAAAGAACGGGGGAATTTAATCGCGGACCAATCCGTCTGCTGCAGCTCAAAACAATTTCTCCGTTTGAACGGGTCGGCGGTGGACAAAGTAGAAAAGGGGAATTTTAACGAACCGATACATGATATTAAACGTAGCAGCTAGCAAAGTAAAATATACCTCGTACCACTCGCGATCGGTTATTTTAAACTCGAACTAATCCACATTTGTACTATATCGAATCGAGATAGCTAACGATTTTCTCTTGGTTCGTTCGGAGGCTCGTTCTTTTCGAACGAAATCCGTGCGGGGCTTAAAAAAAATCCCGACCGCGTTTCGTTAACCGAGAAAGAGAGAGAAAGAGAGAGAGAGAGAGAGTCCCCCACCCCCTCTCAAAGAATGATTTTCGTACGCGTAAACGCGCAATGGGCATTAAAGTTACAAAACGAAACGAGCTTTACCGCGTTCCATCCCTCCGATGGGGGTCGCGGATATTATACAAATGAAAGGAAAAGAAGAAATATACGCATACAAAGAGTTTATATACGATTGAACCGGTGTATACCCGTACAGTCGTCGCAACGTAGTTCTGCGGCGACCGGGATCAATTATAAAAAGCAAGCGGATAAGAGAAGGAAAGGAAGGAGAGAGTAGAAAAGAAAAAAAAAAAGCAAAGTAATCGCAGAAGAAACGTGAGTCCAAAATCAACAAAGAGTATATTTACTATTGTGTGACTATTGTATTACGGAGAGAATCAAACGTGTCGCATGTATGCATCCGAAGATATATCGCATACGTTTATTGAAGCAAAACGGCGGTACATGCACACACACGGTATAAATAAGGGAACCACGTAGACTGAGTAAATGCAATATATATGTACGATGACCGTTCGCCATGTTGTTGAGCCGTTGAGCTGTTGTGTCGAGCTGTCGAGCCTGATTCGAGGTTTCTATAGGTAGCCAAGTAATAGGGAGCCAAGGGTGGTAGAGAGAAGTCCGCGCGCGGGTGTTCTTTTTTGGGCTGGGACAAAGTACGGGAGATAGTTTAATGGGGGAATTAACGGAACGGGACATGCAATTCTTGAAAGACTGCAGAGGGACGGTTTTAACGACACCAAATACAAGATAGTACTGACATTGGATAGACTGAAGGCACTTTAGTAGTAACTTAACGCCATATCGTACTGTACCGTACTCGATTGAACGAAGCATAATGTGCTTTAGCCAGTACAACTGGTCACAGTTTTACTGCTATATATTCTATATATTCTGTATATTATATATATTTTATTAGAGCCCATGAATTTTATCGCTACCCGCGTAAAAGCTGATACGTTCTCGTTTTATTTCTTGTTCAACTTGAAATGGAAAATCGTGGGTATAGAAATCTAGATATATATGTATATGTCGCTTTGAAAGCCAATAAGAAAGTACACGCTTTCGGTGCGATCATCGTGGATTTGTTACATAAATTCCTAATCAACCGAAGCTAATCGTTATAATCGTAGATTTCTCTTTTTGTAAATATTAAATTCTAAATAACGTAAGACAGGGATGTGTGTATGTCCAGGGTCGTAGAAATTATCGTTGTTAAAAATATATATCCTTGTCTTACTTGTTACGAGTTTTACGCAATCTGTCTGATACATGATTTCTTTGTGTATTTCGTTCAGAAAGGTCACGTTAAAAAACGAAACAAACGAAGGTAAAGAAACGAGCAAGCAAGCAAACAAACAAACAAACAAACAAACAAACAAGCATAAGGTTTTCTATATGAGAATTCTTTCGGTCTCCAAAGACTATAATTGTGCACAGAGGCGATACAGTCGAGTCGATTCGATACAACCCGATTCGATTGCCGTTCAAAAGGGATACGGCTACAGTGATGGTATATAGGCTTAGTCGTGAAGAGACAGCACTAAAATACGATCGTAGCTTACTATATTTTGCACTTTACACTTTGTCGAATCCTCTCTAGTCGGACCTTCGTTCATAGATCGATTGTTTAGGGTTATGAACGGACACGCATGAATCGGAGAGGAAGCGAGACGATTTATATACAAATTTTTTCACTAGTTGGGCATAGACATTAGACGACTAGAGGCTATATAATAATAATTATAAATATTATCACTGCTACTATTAATTAATTATAAATCGTGTAACGGAGACCTTCGTTGTTATTTAAATGCGTGGGATTTCGAGATGCGACGAGGATGAAGAAACAGAGAAGTGTAATAATGGGGGGAAGATCGAGAGAAGGGGAGAGAGAGAAAGAGAGACGACACGATGTGATTTATGTACGATCTCGTGTCCGATCGCCCACGATTGACCAGTGTTGTTCGTTCGTTATTCAAGAGATATCTAGCGTTGCAAAGATAAAAAAATTTTAGTTGTAAGAATTGACGGAGCGCGCTGATCGAGATCAGCCGCGACCGGACGCAATTACGCATACTTTTTAGGAAGATAGAGGGATATAATGATTAGTTAGAAAGGCAGCAATGATTTAGAGGAGTAGGGAAATGGAGAGAAAGAAAATAATAAGAAACAAAACCGGTAGAAAGAGCGCGCGAGAGAGAGAGAGAGAGAGAGAGAGAGAGAGAGAAACTAAAAGCATACGTTTTAGTATTTCTGGCCGTGATGGGACCGTGCCGCTGACTCGCAGATTCGTGTGCTCTCAGGTCAATTATCTTCAAAATTTTTAACCCTCATGGACCAAAGAGTGTCCGCCGTTTCTGGCGACGGTGGATTATTTTCGGCTAGAAAAGTGATGCTTTTTGTGAATGTAAAAAAGAAAAGAAAGGGACAAATTTTATAAAAGTGAGGCGGTCGCTGGCCGGTCTTGGTGAAATCGTTGTGTTCGAGATGGGTTAACTCAAAGCCCGTCCAAAGAAAAAGAAAAAGAAAAAAAAACAAAAAAAAAACACGAAAAAAAGGCAAAAATATGGAAACAAGTTGAGATAAGGGTGGGACGTGTAAAACTGATAGTTGATATATATAAGTATATACGTTAAAGAAAAAAAAAAAAACAAGTGCAAAGAGGCAGCGGCTAAACAGCTTATATCGATATAAAGTAAAGAAGAAACAGAATAATAATTAAAGTAATACACTCACATTTGATAATCACTGAGAGGCTAAGACTAACTCAATTTTAGATGGCAGGCAAAGCGAACGATTCGTAGAAGCGGTGCAAAGCGGTGTCGATGCGAAATGGAAAGTACATCAGAACAGAGCTCTCGGATTGCCTAAGACAAAGATCAATTGCCAAATTCGAACAGACAATTTTACATTGAATCGTTAGGAAGTTAGGTTGACGATCAGTTTTTTTTTTTTTTATTTTATCTTATTCTCTTTCGTTTCTGACCGTACAACTGTGTTCTCCTTAGTTGAAGTGTTCCACGCAAGGTGTTTAATTTAATCGCTAGATCGAGGCTACACATTCACGAGATGGATACAGACTAAAGTTGCCGTAAACAGGGATAAAACGAAATTCTGATATTTAAAAAAAAAGCAATAACGCAAGGACGACACAAAAATGTTGATAGAGAAGCTCACTTTTGTCGGATGTGAAAAAATGTTTGGACAGTTTATCTAAGGAGGGCTAGAATAGGTTGAGGAGGTAGTGTTTTTAACCAGTGGCTTTCCGTAGTAGCTCGTTTCGGAAATCCAATTTTATTCGTCCGTAAGGAAAAGGAGCGTTAGTTTACCCTAGTCGACTTTTACGTGAGAAATCGCACGGAAGATGTGAAACTCTTGGTGAGACGATCCTTGTTAACCATATTTTATTTTTTTTTCCCCCCCTCCTTTGTTTTATTTTTCTTTTCTTTAAATTTTATTTCTCCAGCATAATATATATTGTTCAGTTAAATATTTTATTCGTCGCGATAGCCGTGGTGATCGTCAAAGAATACGCGTCGTTTTAATGTCTGAGGAAAAGACAGTTGCAGAGCATTTGGCGTTTGATGAAACTAAAAGTAAGAGTAATTACATTGACGACGCGTACGCGAGTCGAGCCCGATATATCTGCTTACATCGAATTCCTTAATGGTATCTTAAGGCTCGTGATCAGGGTAAACTGATACCTTTAATAATGAAACTGTTGAAATTTAGCGACCGATCTTGAAGATTGCTACGAAAATTTTTATCGTACAACATTCGCTCACGTTCGTTGCCTTTAAATGTTGTTAAACTTTTTAGAATTAAGGTATTGTAAAAAATGGTGGAAATTCACGTTGCCAATCAGTAAAACTTAGTAGAGGGTTCGTGGTGATGGGAGGTTTTCTAAGGATTAAGGACGTTATCATACGAGATCCTTATATTCGTACAAAATTAGTGTTCAAATTGTAAAAAGTGTTCATAGCGCGGAAAATGAAAATACACGTTAAAATGTTATGGGGAATCGTTTGTAAGGGGGTGTTCATCTTGTACTTGCATCACGCGGTCACGTGTTTTCTGGGCCGTTTGAAAAGTTACGAAATTAAACGAGAAATTAGTTAGGCCATATCGAATCAAGTTAAAGTAACGAGGTCGAGAAAATTGGACAAACGAAATTCTTTCATAATAATCTGCAACTGTCTTGCGCACCCCCGCCCCGTCAGCCCCCCCAGCCCCCCACCCCCCCCCCCCCCCCCATGTTTTAGATGAGTTCTATGCCCCAAGTGCAGGCGAATTTCTCACGCTAATCGCGCGGTTAGGATCGCAGAGGTCTCGTTGATGAGTTTCGTGTTAAACAATATTTTAATTAATTTATAAGTCTACGGACATTGCGGGTGGGTTATCGGGGAGAGAATATGAAAAATGAAAGAGTAAGAAAAATTTTACATAGATTATATTATATTTATGGTGTGGCTCTTGCAATGGTGACGGGCCAGCGCGGTTCTCGTCTCTTTTTATTAGTCCCTTGTTCCGAAGGGGCCACCAGTCAATACCGATTATTCTAAGTTTCTTTGTCACGTGTTATTGGTATCGGTCGCTTTTGCAAGTAGCCACCGCGAAAAAGGAACAGAAAGAAAGAGAGGGAGAGAGAGAGATAGCGAACGAAAGAGAGAGAGAGAGTGAGGTAAATTACGAGGCTTAAAAAGCAGACTGTACTATCGGATAGATTTTAATATATATATATTAAATATAAATATATATATACATAAACATATATATATATATATTAAAAAAAAAAGAAAAGAATCATAGTTTATTATCGCAAATAAATTACACGCATATGTACACAGAGACACGTACACAGAGAGAGACACATATACAAAATACGCGACTGGCGTAAAAATGGTACATATAAATATATATATATATGAAAAATTATATATATATATACATATTATTATTATTACGCGATGATTATTATTAATATTATTATTGCGATTATTATTATTATTAATATTATTAATATTATTGCGATTATTATTATCATTATTATTATTATTATATATTATATATATAAACAGAAGTTATATATATATATATCGAATATATTTTAGCGCTAGTTGGTAATACCTATTAACGTCGTTGCAGTTTTTGAAATGATGCGTCAGAAAATGAGAGTTAAAAGGAAAAAAAAAATGGAGAGAAGGAAAGGGAGAGAAGCAATGAAGAATACGTGGTTGACTTTTAACTTTATATATTATACGTTGAATTAACGTACTTCAGTGGGATCCAATAATATGTAGCGGTGTAATCCCCGATTTGGTGCCTTTTTAAGCGACATAAATAATGACGACGATGATGAGGAGAGAGAGAGAGCGAAAGCGAGCAAGCGAGCGAGAGAGAGAGAGAAAGAAAGAGAGGTGAACAAAGGAACAAAAAAAAAAATAAGTAAAAAAACAAAAAAAATCAAGTAATAAGTAAATAAATTGTTATCGAAACCCGCGATCGTAGGTGCGCGCGCGCGCGCGCGTGTGTGTATATCCCCCCCTCCCCCCTTTTTATAAAAAAAAAAAGGCGCGCCCGATGATCGCAATCTAGTGCCAAATAAGTGAGACCTTGTCGTGAAACGAGCGTAAAAGAGTAATAAGAACGAAAAAGAGAAGAAAAAGAAAAAAATAATAATGACGAAACAAGAAGAAATTTTATAGGGAACTTTTTAGAGGAGACCAGTCTTTTCTGACGCTGGGTAGACTTAGTATATTTTATATGCACTGATTGTTTGATTATGACCTATCGATAATAAAATGAACGGTGTTCAATAGATTGTAACTGAAGGGTTTTTGAGTCTCGCTGTACCGACTTCTCGTCACATGCATTCACGTATCCGTTTTCTTTTTTCTTTATTGCGCGCGTGCAATGGGCGCATACTCACGCTGTAGGAACCACTCTTTGAATCGTGCGTGCCTGGGTCGATTTTACGAGATCCGCCGACAACAATTCGGACGGGCGGACGGCCGTTGTAGAAAAAATGTAACGAGAAATGAGAATTGTATGCGTACATACATGTTGTAACACACGTGCATACACACATACACACACACACACGCTGCAATAAGATTGAAAATCGAAGCGATCGTTCGAAGCGCATCTCGGAAAGTCGTTTAAATGTGTATTGAACGTAGAGAAAATTAGAGCATCGAAAGAAATGGAAATGAAAGGGAATCAATATGTGTCGACGAATGAAAGAGAAGGAAAAGTTTGATGTTCGATCGTCTCCTTCTTTAAGGGCTAGCGCATCTCATTGTTCAAACATTGAAAAATATCGATCAAATTGTTTCTCGATTGTGATAATAATTGCGTGAAAGACACGAGTTTTATCTCTGCCAGCGCGAAAGCCGAGCGAGTTTCCTGTACGAAGCTTCATCCATTAACTGCAATAACACTTTAGTAAATTTCAGCTGTTACGTCACTCTTAATTTTATCTACGCATACGTTTACCAACATTTTTATTTTCACTCTTTTACGTTACAATCTTTCAACGAGCGACGTGTCCCACGTAGCTTTTCGTTCCCTTTTTTTTTTCTTCGCATCGCCGCATTTCGCGTTTCCAGAATCGTTTCACGAGAGAAAAGAGAAACAGTGACAGGAAAACGAACGAGCGAGAAAAACGTGCTCGACGCCGACACGTTTTCCGCAGCGTCGCGCGAATTTCGTGCGTTCCGATTAAATGTCGATTACGAATTAGTGACCTGGATTGTCCATTAATATGCACACGTATACATGCTTGTCGAGGAATGTAGCGGACTAATTGAAACTCGAGAAAGAAGGTAATTACCACAACGCGTAACAGCGACAGTTACACACAGTAGAACATTATTATTTTACTTCTTTTCGTTGCGTTTTTTCGTCGTTTTCCGTTATATATGTACACATATATATATATATATACTATGCGTTGTTAATACCCGCACGTATGTGGAACGTGAGTGTGAGTGGTCAGAGTTTTGCGTAGATACTTTCAAAGCGACGAATCGTCATCAAAGTGCCATAATTTATTTCGAAACGAAAGATTTGTTTGCAACCGTCGGATTATTTCTTCTCCCTCCTCTTCTTTTTCACTCGTTTTCGAGAAAGAATTTTTCATTTTTCTTCACACCCCCCCGCGCTCTTTTTTTTCTCAATTGTCTCCCTCCAATCTTGTCTTGCTACGTTCCACAGCCGTGTTCTCACTGTAGAGATTTCTCGTTAGTCACGCGAAACAGAAATCGCATCGATCCCCTGTATAATCTCGATATGCCCACACAACCACGTACCACACACCAAATTCGAGAATTCCCGCACTCACCACGAAGCACCGTTACTCTTAGCCAAAAATTACTTTTATTTAGTTTCGTTTTAGCGATCGTGGATACGTCGAACCGGTCGACCGCGATCGTCGCTGCTCTCGTCGCCTCGACGAGGAAGGACGCTTCATCGAGGTGAAAAAAGAGAATAAACACGCCGCTAGTGAAATTGTTATATTTAAACGGTTAAATCGTTGAAACGCGAACCCTTCGTCGAAGGGTCCCGCAGAATCATCGGCGTGTACGACGAGACGCGATCGCGGTGACCGATCGGACGATCCTTAGATATTAAGACTCCGTCGAGATGGTTTGCTTGAGTAAAAGGGAACGTTCGATTCAATTTGGCTCGCTCGAAATACCGTTCCGTAAAGACGAGCACCCTCGGACGCTACGATCGATCGACTCCGTTTTTCTGTAAATTTCGCAAATTTAACAAACGAGCCGTATCGAAGCTCGATCAATCGAGTTGGTCGACTCGGACCTCCGAGCAACCCCGAAACGATACCAGCATAGAATGCGAATAGCGATCGACGTTCCGGCCCACTCAAGGAGCCAATCGCGACAGGAAGTAAGCGATTATTATTTTTTATGAACTTTTGTTTTGCATGTTGCGTACCGCGTATTGTTGATTTATTATTTTTACTGTCCAGACAATGAAGCAAAGTGAAACATTTGGAGAACAAGAAAAAAAAAAGATAAATATATATATGTACATGGTTTGTTCGTTGCATTTAACTTTTGATTTTTGCGAGCCCGCCGGCGCTGTTAAACTCGTTGTTCGTCTCTTTTTATTTAACCGTTTTCATTGCAGCCGCGTTATCGCCGCGAGAAACGATTCGCGAGCCATGTCACGATGATAAGCGCGGGCTTTATCTGTTAAGCGAAACTTTGAAATTTGTTTTTCGTTAAGTGCGTCGTTTCTCGCGTCGATCAAATTTGATACACGACTGCGCATTATGTAATTTATCAACATTCTCCACGGATTCGTCCACTTGGACACTTTCCAGTGCATCTCGCAGCCGTGTACCAAAATTACTCGTGTCATTAACTTACGCGAGAACAACGTTAGTCGAATTTATCCTCGGTTACTATGATCAGTCTGTGCCCTTTTTCCCATCTTTTTCACGTGTACGTTCCGTTAAAAATTTTCAGTCGGGCTCGTCCGCGAAGTACGTAAAAGAAAAAAAAAGAAAATGGTACGACTTGGTTTCGTTTTTGTTTAACGAACGCGAGATTTTTATTATTTTCGTCGAGAACCTCAACTTCCTGATCCTTCACACGCTTCCTTTATGCCTCGTCAAGTAGACAACTGTTTATTTTGTTACATTATTGTATTTATTATACTTTCAGGTGTCGTTTCTAGTTTATAGCGAACTTATATTTAGCTTATGGTTCTACCTCGAACCGTAAATCACACAAGTTGTTTTTACCCCGTACATATCTCTATTTTGCACGTATCAGAAAGTATACAACGAATAGCATCCGAGTATTTATTTTCAATTCGAATCAGCTTGCAGTTACTGCATGCAACGTACACACACGCAGCCTTTTATCGTAGTCAGAGAGTAAACGAACGCATTCGAGATATTTATATATTTTTTGTTCATTACGCTGATTGTTGTAAAATTGTCGTAGATCAGAGCAGATCGTGAGAACCGACGAAAGGAAATCGCCTTTACTAACAGCATTCTTTTCGCAGAGTTTTCATCGGGGAACGTGAAATCGGACGGCGAGACATGGAAGGAGAAAGGACGGAACCACGGCTCGGGGTCCAACCAATCCGGGACGGAGACGTCGAACTCGAGATCGAACACGACCAGCTCGTCGACGACGACCACCAGTGCAGCGTCCAGCACGGCGTCGAACTCAGGCACGACGACGACCACCACGTCGACGCGAAGCTCGTCCGTGTCGCCGGCGACCGGCCGGAACAACGCGCAGAACAGCGGCGGCAGCAGCAGTAGCAGCAGCCCAGCGCCAACGACCAACTCCTCGTCGACCAGCGGTCACCAGATCGGGACAATGTCCGCGCCGCCTGGCCGACAGGTGCCCAAGAGGCGCATGAGACGCCGCGCGACGTCCCACTCCCAGGATCCCGCCGAACAGCTCACCGAGATGTCCGTACGCGGGTTGAATCTCTTTCGTTACGCCTCGATCTCCGAGGGCGTCTATCAGTGCACGGAGTGCGCGAAGCTCGACATCCAGAAGACGTTCAAGAACAAGTACAGCTTCCAACGGCACGCGTTCCTCTACCACGAGGGCCACCAGAGGAAGGTATTCCCGTGCCCTGTCTGCGGCAAAGAGTTCTCCAGGCCAGACAAGATGAAGAACCACATGAAGACGGTGCACGACTGCTTCATGCCGAAGGACTGCGTGATGCCGTTCGGCTTTTTTCTCTCGCCTTAGCGGGCAGTGCGAGGGCGAGGTGGGGTGGCGATCGGTCCAGCGGAACGAAGAACGACGACGACGACGATCACAGCAACGACGACGACGACGACCACCACTGTGCCAGGGGATAGGAACGTTGGACGTGGACAGGGGACGACCGCGACTAGCGGCATCCAGAGGAACGCTAGGGGCACGGCCTCCAGGACGACGCTGAGACACGCGGCTACTTCCAGGATGCTCTCCTTGATCAGACGAGGACGCGCCTGAGAAAGGGAGAGGGAGAGAGAGAGAGAGAAAGAGAAAGAGATAGATAGACTATTTCCCGAGTTCTCAACCGTTTTCCTCAGCATCGCCCTAGTCTAGTCACCCGTCACGCCAGTCGTTGGGAAAATGTTTTGTGGTCGTACGGGGAGATACCGACGAAGATAAGTGTCCCCGGTCGAAAGTGAATATTATACGAGGTGTCCGAGAGGTTCTCGCGCTGTTTTCCTCGGCGTGCTCTACGGTTAAGGATGAAACTAATGTCGCGAAGGAAATAGAGTCCGTGAATGCTTTGTTGGGTAGGCAGGACTTAGGGTCTGACACGCGGAAGCCTCTTTTATCGATACGTATCCTGATACAGACGAAGTTGTCAGTTCATCGAAGAAATTTCTTAATCTATTCATTTCTTTTCGTATTGGTCCCTTGCGTTCTACAATCTGTAATACGGTACTCGTTATCCGCAAGAGAGAATAATGTTATACAGATCGATCTATTATATTTTTTAGAAACATTTACAAACTTCTCGAATCGCAATCATCTTTGTCGCAACTAAAAAAAAAAAATACCAGTTTAATCGATGGAGTTTAAAATTTTATCTCTACCTCTTTGTCAAAGATTCGTACGAGCTCGAAATGAGATTCTATTCTTGTTTAATGAATTTTTGTGAATTCGCTTTCACCTTTCCACTCTCGTTGTAACATGTCAGCAAAGCATTTTCGCGCGGACTCCTTTCGATTTTCGGATCACGAAACGCGACGCCGTAGTGCCCGCGGAAACCTCTGGCGTACCCTGTGTATTTCTACCCCATGTGTCGTGGACCGATCGCATAGCCTATCTCACCCCCGCGGTGACCAGCTGCTTCGTTATATTAGAAACGCGATCGTGTTTTAAATAGTCGTTTCAACGGGAGCCCGGCGAGTGTTGTTGTCTGTCCGAGAAGAAGGGCGATCACGGTGCACGCCCGTCGACCAGTGGAGGAGACCAACACGACGGAGATCGGATGCAAACACTGCTAGAGCGGGACGTCGAGTGATCGCGAGGTATTTTTCTCTTTAAACGACGAACGAAAAAAAAAAAAAGAAAGAGAAAGAGAGATATCTGTACGCTCGTAACGCAACTACTCGAGTAGTGCTGCTGTGTACTTTAGTATTATATGATCTTTGAACTGTGCAATAGCGCGCAATGCTTGTGGCCGATCGCAAACGCTCGAACGTCTCCTTCACTCGCGCGGCCGCGCTGCGGTTTCGCCATTATTTCACCTACACACGGAAACGTAAGCCGCGCGAAATTTCCACCGAAGGTCAATTGGCCAGTCAGAATGGAGGAAGACTTCCATGGTGTACATTGGAAATGGTACTCGTCGATAGCTCTTATTGCGCGAATGGCGCGTAACGGGCGGCGTTACGTTTGCGTATGTACGATATATGGGAACCATTGTTTCACAATGCTGAAAATGTTTTTTGCTTTTCTCTTTACTAATATGGTCGCAGTATTTTACGCGGGCGTAGTCTGCACGAAGAGTTGCAATTTTCCCATTACGTTTTGGAGATCGAAATTTAATGATATCGACGAATAACGCGGAAATATATCGATCGTTTTCTTTTCTTTTTTCTATCGATAAGGGTGTAGATTTTTTGATACGTATCGCAGACGAGAGAAATATATAGAATATATGCGAGAGCGAGGTTCTACGATTTATTTTTTTTTTTATTTTTTTGTTCGTTTTAGAAGCGTAACGGTGTAACGTAAGCAATACCAATTAATGGGACTGACAAAGTATCGTACGGATATATTCTTTTTTCGGAAATGTAGATGATACCGTGATAGCTTTAAAAAGTAAGTGTTTCGATTCTCTTTGATCGTTTCCCACCCTTGAACTTTTTTAGTCGACCTCTCGATTTCAGCTGTTCACATGTGAAACGTTGGTTGGGGATACGTTCTCTCTTCTTCTCAGATACTTTCCAACTTTGCACCTCACACACAGTTCCCCTCTTTACATCTGCGTGAATCCTAACGAAACGAGATATTTTTGTATTTATCGAGAGAACGAAATTACATCTCCAAAAAAGATTATTCGCCTTCGTCCGTGAATCTCTCGCGGACGCGTATGCGTACATATCAGTGTTTACTCGTACAGTTAACAACGTTTGGGCAGATCTGTCGAATGGACTTCAGAGCAAAACGGACAGAAGGGAGAGCAGATGAATTTGTTAACGAACGTGCAGAGTTCCGTAGTCAGGATTCTTCTTGTTATTATGTTTTTTTTTTTTCTTTTTAACATTTTCTAAGCCTTCCAACAGATTTGAATTCCAATGGTGCGTAGCAAAACACGAGTTAGCAAAATGTTAAAAACAAAAAGAAAGGAAAGAAAGAAAGAAAGAAAGAAGATGAAAATGTATATTTATCACAGAGTTTTTAACGTATTAACGGTTCGCTCTGAGCGCAGGAGCCTCGTAGAGTACATTAGATAGTGCCTAAAATAGAGAGAGAAAGAGAGAGAGAAAGAAGGAACACGAATTATACTGCATAGCAGCCTCCGTATATGTACAGGTTTTCTGGGAAAGTGTATTATAGTTATTACTAATTATTATTATTATTATTATTATTATTATTATTATTAATATTATTATTATTATTAATATTATTATTATTATTATTATTATTATTATTATTATTATTATTATTACTATTATCATTATCGATTTACCATTACTCGCACTACTATTAATACAGCAAAAAACAATATTATTTTTATTATCACCGTTACTATTATTTCTATTAATATTATTGTTTGATAAGAATTATTAACTTTTTAGCTATGGACAAGCACCGATAAAATTGGTTATTATTGCTAGGTATATAAGTTAATGCACAGGCAAGCACAGACAAGTTATAGAGAAAGTTATATATGTATACAGACATAGTATATATTCTAATGGCCCCCAGTTAGTTTCGGGTCTGGACCGTTTGTTTTTTCTCTTTGATTTATTATTATTATTATATTATTATATTATATTATATTATATTATATTATACTTTTTTTCGTTCATTCGTTCGTTTAAAAATCTGAAAGAAATCTATTATTTGATACATTGTTAACACGTTTTCTTTTCTTTTTTCTTTTTTTTCGGTGTTGGGACACCGCAGAGTAGAAATAGTTGAACGAAGTATAAATTTACACACGCGCACAGACACGAACACACGTATCCCTGTCTTTTTTTTCTTTTTTTTCGGGGACAATGATTCAAACACCGTTCACGTAGTCGAGCAGAACCAATGCAAAACGAAGTTACACGATTCGTAGGAGCAACGCGTTACTATCTCTAGAAAAGGAAGATGGTTTGCGAATCGTGCGATTCTTACCATCTTCCGTCCGCAAAAATTCTCGTTCTCATTCTATCACTCTGTTTCAAACAAAACTAATATCTATACGATAATCAGCAATAAGCTAACAAATAGGTCGTTATTTAAGTACTTGCAAGGAGATACACACATGTTCGCATCGGGTAACAAATACTACCATGGACCTGCAATCCGAATCACCTCGTTTCACGAATTTACTAGAAATAGTGCTCACTACCGACAATATGGACGCTACAATATGGATGGTTTACGATAGAAATATTGCACCCGTCTCCGCATTTTATTTATTAAATTTCATCTATATATACATACATATACCCTACAAACAGTTTTTACCACTTCTGTCGTAATGTCTCATAATTAATGTCTGTGGATATTTGTGCATTCATGGGAAATTAAAATGTCCAAGTAACAGCGCAAGCAAAGAGTTGATCCGAGCAAATATCTCGCTTAAGTTAAGTCATTCAACCGCAATTGAATTATTAAATTTATCTCTTACAGAGTGCTACAATTGGACGTTAACAATATTTGTATTATAAACTGTCTATTTATTGGACGTCCGTCGTTGAGATCAGCGAATCCGTATTCTTCTCATCTTCCTCGGATCCCCTTGTTTCTTCTCTTTTAATATAATCCTACAATTCGTTGCGAGAGCTTCCGAACGAATACCGAACGGAAAGCAGTATTTTGGTCTTCCGAATCGGTGTTATATACGTGTAAGAGAAAATGAGCGTGGATGTAGATGTATGTTGTGGATGTCAGTATGATGATGATGATTGTCAGAGAGCTATTTAAAAAAAGAAAACATATATATGTATATGCAAAGAGAGATATATTACGTGAGAGGGAATGTGCACCCGCGTATGATTTCTTCGCCGTGACTCGGGAGAACTCGTCGAGCTTCTCTCTTGCAGACCAAGCTCGTACTCGTAGTCGGTATTTAGAAGAAGATATAGAAAAAAGAAAAAGGGAAAAAATATATGTACACGTGTAATGAAAATGCATAAGTGTAATGGAAGAAAAAAAAGCAATGACACCTTTCAGCTTCCGTCAGCCGTCGAAGAACGAAATTTGTACTCGCGCACAGCCTTGTTTCTTGCGTCCAATTTGATCGTCGTTATCTGTAGAGAGCGTGACATTTTACATTGATATTATGGCGTACGTGAGAAGCACACACACAAACAGACACACACACACACACACACGCGTGTACACACGTTCGAATTGTCATCGTCGGAATGGATATCGCGTTTTCAGTGCGAATCGTTTTAAGGGTCGATAGGCAAAAGCATTATCGAATTACGTTAACCATTTCGGAGAGGGAATCGCGCGCGTTAATTTAACGATTCGCATTGCGGTGATCGATGTAAATGTGATCGATACGTAGGTATATGTTTAAAGAAAACAAAAGAGGGAAAAAAACGGAAGAAAAAGATGGGCATGGTATGCAATTTCGATCGATTTGTATTAACGAAAATGATTTACCATTTGAAAAGACAAGACGTCGCGTCGATCGAATAATACGTGACTCCGATGAGTTTCGAAAACGAGAAAAAATAATTCCCTAATTCTATCATGTGTGCAAAAGCAATTGTGGACGATCGCGTTACACTCGGTTTTTTTTTTCTTTTTTTTTCTCCACTTTCCATGCATTGTGACTACCTTACTTCTTGCGTTTTAGTTTTATACCATTATTGTAATAGTTCTATTATTATTATTATTATTATTATTATATATTATATTATTATTATTATTTTATTATTATTATTACACTATTGCTATTGTCATCGTAAAACAAATAACGTTTATTATTTTATTTTTAATTTTAAGCGTAACATCGGGTAATTAATTAGCACGATAAAATTAGCAGCACGCGGTGTAGCTTAAAAGAGACCACGCGGCGAACGAAGGCACGGTTATTTGCATCTTTCGCAGTGCAAATATTTTATTTCACCGTTAAGTGCTTGAACAGCCAGCGACATTAACGCGACACCTTCAAACACGTTTTCACTTTTATCCGTTCAGATAAAATGCAAGATAGAAATAACGTTACAGGGTGCTCCGTTACAATCTTCGTACACGCTTGTCTATCAGTCTGCTCGTTAATTCGGGAAAACATTTTCAACGAAACTTGCGCTCTGCTTCGAACAAGTCATCGCGCAACCGTATCAAGCAAACCTCTGTTCGTATTTTACTTTTAAACCCGTCCGGAATAATTGTAGCCGAGCATCCTGTGCATGCACATGCACGTGATCACGATGTCCTGGCGAACAGACTTATTTATATATTTACCATAGTTAAAAGTCTGTAAATTTTATTCGAAGAAGATCCAACGTCACGGTCTGCCGCCAGAACGTCGTAGCTTTTGAAAATCTCTGTCCGCTGGTGTATAAGATTCGCGGCTCGTTGGCACGCACGTGTTCGAACAGAAAGAGAACGCGGATAAGGCGTCTTGAATAGAAACGGAGTAAAGAAAAAAAAAGAGGAAGTAGTACACACGTGTCCGTCTGCATTATCATTATTATTCTAACTTACACTTTTTATCGGCATCTCGTTAAGGCGGAGAATGAACGCGTTAAAAAGAAATGAAAAGTGAGTTTTAGCGAATTCACCTCGGCGCGTGGTAATATTGTAGCGTATATACGATACACATATATATGTATATATATATATGGGGTACCAATACCGGCACTTTTATTTGCACTCGAGCATCGCGGAAGCATCGCACAGCACTCTATCTCGATAGAAGAAAGAAGCGGTACATATGATTTCTACGTATGCATGTATTATTATTACTAAATGTCACGAGACACACATTCTAGCAGGAAAGCTACGGACGTTTTAATCGATTAATCGTAGGTATCGCATATACGGGAAACGAAAATTTTGCGAGATCTATTAGGAGGTATAGACGAGTTGCGAGTACAGAGAAGAAACGAAAATCTATTATATATTATATATAAATACTATATTATATTATGTTATATTATATTGTACGCGGCCCGCCCTATTTCGAGGGGCGGCGGCGCGTTTAAAGAAACAAAAAAAAAAAAGTGTTATATACATATAACGGTAACAAATAAAGAAAAGCAAAGCTGCACGTTCGCACATTAACGTTGCTCGTCGGCTGTACATTTGTTCCGATGTACGTACGTATGTACCTATTATTATTGGTGCCTGGTGGCGATGAGTATGAATAACTATTATTATTTTTATTTGTTTTTATCTAATTGTAGTTTCTTTGTAACACTTTGTGATATACAATTGCAATAGTCTACCCGACCGTTTATTTCTTGTATCGATCAGCGCAGCCTTTCATTAAAGCAAGAGAGAAAACCCGTAATTCTCACCTGCACTGGGCCATTCTCTTCTGGCACTAACCGGTCCTTTCTTTTATCTTTCGCTCGTCTCCCACGAGCAGATCCGTGCTCGCTCAACTTCTAATCGGATCGAACGGATTACTTTCTTGCATTAAACCTGCGCTTAATTTAGTCTCGAATTAGGTCACCCTTCGCCTTCCACCGGCCTATTTTCCATTCGAGGGACCGTGAAACTTACTCGCGCTAGTTTAACTAATTTTGTAGGGAACCAATTTTCTGCTTCTTCAATCGTTCACTTTACACGGTACAATGGTTTATGATACGTGTGGAAAAGGTTCTGCGTCTTGGAATTCACACCTGAATACTTCTCAAACTCGAAATACACGCCGAACGATACTTTATTCGTGTAAATCGAGACATTCTTTGAGTCAAGTTTGTGCAGTTGTTGCTCCCATCGATGGCTTCCAGGTGTAAGCTGTGTATCTACGAGGAAGCGTGTATATGCCCCAACGTGTCTTGGGCGTTGCAGCTTCAACGGGGATCAAGTGACACGCTGATAAAGCGACACGGGTTATCAGACGAGATGTAATACCTTGTAGACACTGTTTACAGCCGGAAGTCTCAAGTAGTAACAGCTGCACCCACGCTTGAACGTTATGTAAATTCGTATTGCCCGTTCCTCCTAGTCCTCGAAGAACTTGTATACCGGGAACCAGGATCGATTTAAGGAACGTTTCAGATTCTCGTGTTCCTCTACGAGAAGTGAACCGTACTATTTGTATGCTAACTGGACTTTTATGATACAAGTAAAACGAGTGCCATAACTAAAGTCATGGCAAGGCTCTTTGCAACTGTGCCAACCATTTGTTTGTTACCACCCGCACTATCCATTTGTTCTTCAGACAGATGCTTATATTACTTTAGCGAAACGTTGAACAATTTACTTCATTCTACAATTTTAATATTAAATCGATCCTGGTTCACGCTCGCAATACTACCACCCTCCCTAGCCTACAGCACTAACAAACGTCTTCCAAAGACTCCCTGATAAAACGGTCAAAATAGACAAAAACCAAATTATTTCTAAATTCATCGAAACCGCACGCCACATTCCACTCCTACTCACCCGCGTACGTAATTAAAAAACGAATAAATACAATTGAAATAAATCAGAAAGAAAGGGCTCCTCGGCTAAGGAGGGCAAGGTAGACGCGAAATATCCTTGAAAACCCTTCGAGATCCCACGTTGGTCCACCGCTGAAAACCCAACGGCCACTAATCTACAAATTGAGATACGCCACTAACACTCCCGCGCCTGTTTTCTCTGTCCATGTCCAACCAGACCAGCTGCCCAGCCTGCCGAGCGACATCACGTTCGAGATCTGCACGTCGTCCTCCTCATCGTCGCCGCCGCCGCCGCCGCCGCCGCCGCCGGCACCGACGGCGCCCACGACGACGACCTCGACGCGGGGCGTCGACGAGACGTTCAGCGAGGGCGACGGGAACGGGCCGTACATCAAGTCCGAGCGCGTGGTCAGCGGTATGCACTTCCTGACCGATCGCGAGGAGGAACGCGGCGAGCTGTTGCTGCCCAAGTCCGAGTCGGCCGAGGCGGAGCCGGAAGTGAAGAAACAGGTTGGTTGCGCCGCGGCTGTGCCACCTGGCCCCGTTCGGAGGACGAGCACGAGGAGTAGGCGCGCCTTGCCGCCGCGTTATCGCGGATACGTCACCAACAGAAACGGGCGAAGCACCAGGAGCCCGCTACGAAAGTCTGCGTCGCCGCTGATCTTGCCGGGTGCTTTCCATTGGCCTCGTTAACTGGCGCCTCGTTAATTCGAGGCGGGTGGGAGGGGAGTATTCGCAATAGCTAGGGAAGAGGGTTGGATTCCTTAAACTTGATCGTTGGTGTTCTTGATCGTTGGTGTTCTTGATCGATGTCATGCTAGTCAATTCTATGGTCCACGGTGTTTAACGGTGTATACGTTGTTTGTTCAACTGAGTGTTAACTGGTGAACGGACTAGAACATTCGGTTATACGTGTTCTAGTCGAATTCAATTAGGAGATAACAATGTATACGATAGTGATTATACTCTCGTTGTGCTGGGTATTGTATGTATTTAGAGGTGTCAAATGTTTGTAATGTTTATTCAGTCGGCGTTGTTGGACGGCTAATTAAGTACAATACGAACGAGTGCGTCGTGGATAATGGGTAGTGGTCCTACCGTATCGTTTTGCGACTGTACTCGCACGTATGTTTAAATGTTCCATGTGTTAGTGTAGTAGGCACATCCGTCGTTGTGTAACCTGGTCAGTTGGAGATCGTAGTCAGCACACGTTGGTCGCTGATGGTGATGACCAACGAAAACTCCGTACCGCGGGTCTTTGACCGGCGATAAACTCGGTGCTGCGCAGTCGGAATTCGTTGGCTCGTGGTAGCCGAATGGAAAGCACCCGGAAACGTTCGCCTTCATCGTGCGCATCTCTTATCTGGTTTACCCTCCGCCGCATCTCTTTCGTTAGCGCGCCGCGCCGTTTGCTTTTCGCGCCAGGTTCGTTGAACCGCGCGCTTTCCCTACGCAAATTGGGCGCGGGTAAGCGGATTTTTACTTCCACGCCGCTTATCTCGGGGTGACACCCCTTTTCTGTCGGTGCGTCGTCCGTCCGCGCCGCAGAACCGCAGGACGATTCAGCTTCCGCGTTTAAGGGGAATGCGGAAAATCGCGAGAACTCACGGGTTCTCCCTGCCGAGATCGAGTGGATTTTATAACACTGAAAACGAACTCCATGCTGTCCCCTTTAGTTGAACCTAACCTAACGGTCGAAATGAATGTCAGAATTCGTTTAAATACCTACGCGATTCCACGCGTCTGTCGCTTTATGGAATAAATTCGTATACCAGTTAGGGCAGTTAAGCTAAGGAGGATGGTACCTACGATAAAGAGGAGTCAAATATCTGAAGCGATATGCCCAAGCGAGAGAAGATAATTACTCTTTTGTTAACGACGAGACTGGTTAAACAAAAGCGTAAAGAAACCGTTGTACGCCATCTTGAGTCGCAACTGTGCGTAATTCCGTAACGAAATGAAGGAAACACTCGAGTATAGGATATTAACGGAATTTGATTAAATCGACGTTATAAAGTTCGTTTCCACCTATTATGATAAAGAAAAAAAGAGAAAGGCACGGAGTATTTTTAACGATGGACAGACTATTAACACGCGACCCACTATAGTGGCCATTCGTGCGCAGGGAGAGCATTGCGTGCGGCCACTATAGTGGCGATTATCGTGGTGAAAAGAGAAGGTTAAAAGTAAAGAGCGTGGGCGAGAGGGAGAGAAAAAACCAAATAAACGTTGTTTTACAAGCTGCTGGAATACCTCATTCAAAACGACGGTTCCGTAGTCTGCAAGTGGTGCGGCGAGGTGCTACCGTCTCGAACCCGTTGGTACAGGCACAAGTACAAACTGCACGTCTCCACCCAGGTCACCCAGCCGGCGCCGCTGTTCAAGTGTCACAGCTGTAACGCTTACTTCAAGTCCCGTAAGGGTTACATCGGTCACCTGAGCTCCCGCCACTCCGACAACGAGAACGACGAGAACAGAGAGGAGCCGGCCAACAAGAAGACCAGAAAGACCACGGACGTAAGTATTCAGCCACCCCCTCTGCGTCCGTGCGAACGCATCGTTTCAAGTATTGCCACCCTCCTCGTACCCTGCTTGACGCATCCGCCAACAATTTCCGCCACGCATGCGAGAGATCATTCTCTCAGAAAGTATGGCCATCAAAATTCATGACCCCGTAAATAAAGCTCCAACGGACCGTATAAAGTCCACTGATCTTGTATAGAAATTTGCGAGCTGCTGTCGTTGGTTGATTGCCAAGTTGATTCGCTAGAAATTGTATTAATCACAAAACGAGAAGGTATGAAGAGTGTACTGTTAACCCTTTGCATTCCGGATTCACTTGCGTCGGTTATAGAAATAGAATAGGACACGGGTTGTGGAAAGTGAATTACGTGAGAACGAGAGTGTGTGAATTAGGATGGGAGAAATGATTAGAAATTATAAGTATTGCAAAGTGAAAGATGGGAAGTGAAAAAAGTATATTGTGAGAAAGTGGGCTATTCGTTGTCAAAGGTGAGACTAAAAAATGGAGTATCTTATGAAGAAACTTGTTTAGTAGAACAACTGGTGAACCGCAGCACTTTTCACACCCGAGCTACTGAAACGACGAGAAAGGTAAATCAGAGTGCAAAGGGTCTAAAAAGATAATGTAACCGTAGTGCAGAGTATCGATACTGCTAGCAGAAGTAGAAACTAGATTTCACGTAAAACCGATACAACTTACAAGCACATTCACGAAAACACAATTTCCCGCCATCGTCCACTTAAATGAATGCCCGGCCTAAAGTCATCTGCATCGTGATTGCTTGCTCGATTGGCATCATCCATTTAGTAGAGCTTCGGAAATGAACCAGAGAGCACAACCAAAGCATGCACAAAAACCGTAGGAAAGGCGCTTTCGTTGTCGCTTACCATCCTCTTAATTGCCCCGTCCATAAGTTTCGTTCGATCGTTGGATCGTTCGCGGTGATGCGAGTAAGGACGAAAAATTGTGAAACGTGCTCCGACAGATCGGAAAAGGGCCGGACTGGGAGCAGCAGAGGGAAAAAGAGGAGAAGCTTGTGGCGGACATAATCGATCGGGTGAAAAGGGAGTGCGAGGCTCAGGGTGAAACGGTGACGAGACGAGGCTACTCCAGGCGATCCACCGTGATGAACAGCTAAGGAATGGATAAAGGGACGAATGAAAGGGAATCTTGTGCCATATCATCGTCGTACGATGCCCCCCTAGCGACACGCCGCGGAGAGCCTCGATCGGTTGCGCGCGTATCGATCCCCGCCGACGTTCGATCTCCGCGTGTCTTTTAGTCGGCTACGGGCAGCCCTACAGCTTAGCTAACGCGTTCTCTGCCAAGTTCTTCGATAAGTGTCGATAAGTGGTTTTAAAGACCACTCGCGCGGCGAATGCGCCTTGGCCGGGGACGCGTCGAGCGTCCAAGACGCTCGAGTTTTGGGTCACTATTAAAGATCAAATTAGGGTTAGTTTCGACACGTGTTTACGGCGGCGTTTTATGCTCAATCGTACGTTAGTGGAACCATGCGAATCGATCTGTACCGTGACAATCGAACGCGATGCCTGATTCATCTATAGGGGAGACGACTGACGGATAATACAAAGTGCCTGGCATTATTAGACGTAACAAGGGTGGATTAATAAATCGCAGTCTCTCTTTTTCCTAAATAACGATTCGGATGATCAATTTCAATTCCGCACACATTTAGACTTATTAGAAACGGTCTCGATTAAAGTGATTTCAAAAATATCGATGTCGAGGGCTGATTAGGATTGATTATTTGCCAGTCACACCCCACAGTCTTTCGATAATTCAGGCAATCGACGTTCGCGGGGTTGTACGATCGGTTGAAACTTCGCTGCGTGTATATACGCGAATGATTCGATATGAACACGGTGCGACGCATAGAGCGGCGAGCGTCGACGGGACGATTGCGATGGTTTCCGGTCGCCGAAAACGGGGACCGCGGAGCCAAAGTGTCGATCGTAATGCGCGCGCGGCCGCGTATATTTTTTTCGTAATCCCAAACGGCCGCGCGTTGCCACGCGACGAAGGAGAAAAGTGGAAAGAAGAAACAGATGAGAAATGATGAAACTGTAACCCACGGGCGCGGAATGAACGGGGGCGCAGACGCCGTTCTCCTCGTTAATGTTCTCGATCGTTGGTCGATATCGTTCCTTTGATCTCGCTAGGTTCCGCGGATCTTAATCGCAGCGATACGCGAACGAAAAAAAAAAAAAAATACGCGAAAGTATAGCCGATAGGTATTATAGCAAGAGAAAATGGCGATATTTTACGCGGTTGATTGCCGCGACGGTGTGGCTGTTGCTTTAGTCGACCCTAAGTCAGTATTGTCGTAAGTAACGAATGTTTTCGCGTATTAATTTCAATCTTTTTAGATTTTACTTACGTTCATTTTTCATATTTAGTAGAAATATTAGGAATTTGGAAATTATCTGTCGCGTGACATATAGAAAATTTAATTACATCAGTGATTTATAGAAATGTTTATGTTCGATTAGTTCGAATTTTGTTAAAAATGCAACTCGATGGAACCAAATTGATACAAACGAACGAGGGGATTGTACAATCGAACACGAGAAAACATTGAGTAATACAAAATGAAATACGTAACCGTTCTTTCCCGTCGAGGAGGCGTGGAAACGACATTACTGTTCTAAGGTCGACACGGTTGTAATTTAAATGAACGCGGGACGAGTTTGCGATTCGCGAGCCTGAGAGGCTCCGCGTCGAAGGGAATCCAGTGCCAAATATGTATCTTCCCAGGCGTACGACATCTCGTTGCGTATAAAAAGAGGAAAAAAAAAAAAAGAAATACGAAATGTTCACTACGATACGCGATGAGAGCGATCGTTTGCTCAAAAGTGCAACCGTACTATTAATTTCCTTCGATTTCGTTCCATTACACACTTTTCGTTCCATTCGGCGTGTGTCAGGTGGCCACGTGTTGTATCGTGATCCGCGTAGCCGAGTGTACCCACCGCTCTTTTCGTTCTCTTTTATCTTTTTCATTTCGTATAATTCCGGCATTCAATGGTCGGGTGCGTTGAACGTTACGCGTGAAGTTCATAGAAATTATATCGGTATACGGGTATTGATACGTATAGGTCTCGTGGGTGACGTTCACGGAAACTACCACTTGGGACGCATTGGGTGCACGTTTCGATACAAAGCTGACCTACATTCGAACCTTTGTAGCACGGTTAACGCGAGATTTTCTAACATCCGTACTTATATAATTTGCCACTGCTTTAGGCGCGACTGTTCATGGTGCTTGGGAAAAAAAAAAAAAAACAAACGACAAAACAATCTCTTACCCTTTTACAAAAGTTATATATATTAAATAGCTTGCGAGTTACTTTTTAAATGATATCTACAAATTTTTCATCGAACGAACGTTTGAACGTAAAGCAATTTCGATCGTAAAAGATTTCCAGTAACTTTAAGGGGATTCAAGGATACTACTAATTTTAAGTTAATCTGCCGGCGATGCGGTTTATTAAGAACTGGCCCGGTAACTGCTGCCGCCATCAAATTTTCACTGCTGAGGTGGTTTTATTGCGATAGAACGGATACCATATGATACCATATGATACCATATGATGTAGCGTCAATTTCTTTGTAACGATGACTTTAGGAACGTCGCTTTAATCCTTTGGATAGAGGAGCATTGTGTTCTTTGACGCGACGGATCTAAGCTATTTAGGCGATTACAAAGACTGCGTAACGAGGCTCAATTTGATTGAACAATGCGGTAAATTCGAATTGATGCGCACTGAAGCAACGTTTCTTCGTTTTACACGTGCGGATTTGTTTGAATCTACCGAGTTGTTGGAACAAATTGAACCGTGTGTTTCAGGCTTAATGGAATATCAAACGGCCTTGCATTCGTCTTAAAAATTTTTTTACACCTATTGTATTGCCAGCGAACAATTTACAACACTATATGATTTGCTTCTAAATCGAACGAACGCGTCGATCTTTAAGAGAACGTAGATATACCAGGCGGCAATAGTTACCAGGCCGTTCAACACCTATAAATACAATCTTTTTATCTAAACTAAAATTTTATCCAAAGTGAATATTACATTTACATGTAAACACTTTATTTACTATTCGTGTCAAATGTATTGCCTAAACTTTACGATAATTACGGCCCCCCGCGGGCGTAACTGTTACAAGCCTAACATTGGCTTAAAGTTTAATTGTAAAATCTAGTCATAAATTAATACCTGTGGCATCCGTTTGACGAGCCAACAAATTGTCGATTGTAAATAGAAACGTTCCAACAGGTACCATTTATCCATGCGTGTAAATTCGTTTTTGATCGCGCGGAGAGTTATGCGAGACGATAGTACAGGTGGGGGCACCTGGCACACTCGGAGCAAAGTTAGTCGGGCACGAATTAGTGTCGCTAGAAGGACGGTAGATAGATCGACAAATAGATGGAAATATATCTACACGTACGCGAGGTACGAATAAAATAATATTATAATATAATGCGCATTGGCGGTAATTTTACGTGAGAGCATTATATATATATACACACATATATATATATATACTAATCTTGCTGAATATTCCAAGAAAGTCTGTCCATTTTTTCGAATGTCTCGAAAGTATTTTAATCTCTATTTAATTGTTGCGTGCGCCAACGCGGCGCAACGGCAGAAGAATGGAGCGCGTGTTTCGAACTCGGGAGTTTTAAAAATCATTACGATTACGATTTAGGGTAGACCGTGCGTGGACAACTGTCCTCCAGACACGAACGCGTGCGTAAACTGACTAGCGGTTAAGTTCGGTGCTAATCAAAAAGAAACCAAAACGAAAAGGCGTATAAATTGTACACGCCTTTTCACGACGAATACGATTGCATCAGTTATGTTCTTCGGGACGAGCGGAACAGGTTTAACCCTTTGGAGAAATTCTTTTCGACGTTCCAATCGCGTCTAGCTCGAAAATATACCGACTTCGATCGAATCGTCTACCTGTTTCTATATTTTATCTCGCACGGCGAATTTTAATCGCGAATTTTTAACAAATTAGGACCGCGACTCGAAACGTTAGCTTCACCCGACAACTCAACTTCCAAAGGGCTAGCCGCAAAGGAAAAAAGAAAAAAAAAAATAAGGGCAACTCTCTTCTGACATTGCGCGACGGATTTTCGCACGTAATCATGTACAGGCGCGTATTTGAAACCGTACCTCTGCACGTACACCACACATTTCTGATCCTACGTGTGCACAGCGAGACCCGCGTGCACGTTTTGACATGACCGTGTACGAGCAGAGGATGCTGGACCGACTACTGTCGAGATAAAGTCACGAGCCACTCTTTTGGTTTTCCATTTACGTTTAAACCGATGAACACTTCACTGTACGCGTCTCGAAGTGAACCGCCTGTTTCGATAAGATCGTGCAAGTTGAACGATTTAACAAACGCTTCTGAATTCATTTCACAGGGGTTCTGTATCTTTTAATCGATGCATAACGTTTAAACGGATCAGCTGGGTTATCTGCAAGACGTAAAAGTTAGTATAAATTGCGGGTACACTCGAGAAGAAAGACTTAAAGCGTTACGAAAGTAACAATAGCGATTTCGCATATGTATCTGGGACGCCTTAAAAGATGCAGTGCGCGCAGGTCGCGTGGTGCTTTTGAGAAATGTTTTTTTTCTTTCAAGCTTAACGCGTCCCAACGGAAGTGGAGAAGCGCCGGTAAACGGATCGTTCTGGGGATATAATCGAACTAGCAGATATCTTCACGGTGCATTGCGACGCTCCTCGTGTTTTGTGCCAATCATAACATTTTAAGCCGCCCAAGGGTTATACTTCCTTTTTTCCACGAGAGAAAAAAAAAGGGGGGGAAAGAGAGAAATAATAGGTCCAACGAAAGTATACGAATCATTTAAGGATTAATCTCGGATAATAAAATTTGAATGACGATAGCATTTAATGTATCTACGTGTATGATAATGTTGTTGCGGTTGTTGAAACCCGGTTTCGTATACGTAAACGATCTTCCCTTCTCTGTCTCCACTAACGTGAAATGTTCGACCCTTCCATTATCAATCGTCTTCCTCGTTACTGTGTTGTTTTAATGCGCGATAATTCCTGTCGTTGGTATAGACATGATGTCGTTGGTACAGGCGTATTTTGTATATAAATCATTTTCAGCTGATTCCCTTGAACGGAGGACAAGCGAGGACTAAACTGTCCTTTCTCTTCTTGTCACGATGCGAGTTAGAAAAGGTACGGTCGATTTCGATCGGCAGACGCGGACAGGATAAAAAGCACGCAGCTCGTCCGATCGTTCTGTCGGATCGTGTTTCCTTTAATAACGCACTTCCTTCGTTTTACGACGGCGGAATGATCGTTGATACCGTTGGAACCGTTGGGATTACAGGGAGGGACAGGGATACGAAAAAGAGTGGCTCGCTCGACACGTTTCAATCTTCCGTATTGGATCTTAAGTGTTACTAATCGTAAGATCGTAAGGCTGACCTCCTATGTCTAATGTGACGATTCAAGTTGAGAGTATTCCGAGGAGATAAATTATTTATTTGTTTACGATAATAACGAGGCCGTTTGTGAATCGTATTTCGGGCGACTCGCGTATATATATATACATCATTCGAAAGACTACCAGGTTGTCATACGCGATGATGATAACCGCCCGAAGTTGCGACCCCGTCTAAAATGTGCACGAATTCCACGAGCACCGTATGTACTATACGATTTAAAACACGAGAGATACGACAGTCAGAATCATAGTACTTACGATCGCGCTGATCATCTGCGACGAATAAACATTACAACTAACGAAATCGAACGTATTGTGCATTATATGTCGGGAAAGAAATAAAATCAAAATGAATCAATCGACAGCGTGTCTTATCGTTCATTGCTTAACTATTTCTATGCATCTTAGCGTATAGGAATTACTACGTAGAGATACGGAGGGTTTTCACTGAAATTTATTGCAAGTTTCACCCCATCGTTGCTCGCTCACGCCCGTGTGTCTCTTCATCGAGGAAGTCACGCGACGCCAAGGGAGAATCATAGATTAAGTACCATGTAGGTAATAACTCTATCATCTTATGGAACTTTACCTCTGAAATACCAATCGTACATCTCTCGGAAGAGTGACAGAGCTTGAGAATTATATTCGATCCGACCACAGGAACTGATAAGAGGTCAGCGCACGAAATTAAGTAAGTATCCTGGTATGTACTTATTACTGCTATCTTTATTCGTTTCTATCGATTTTGTTTCCTCATTCAACTTTCATTACATCTGTAATGGCTATTAACGTGTTCAATTCGGTGCGTAACTTTTTTGCATTTTTTGCTTACGTAGATGCCCGGAAACTTTACGGTGCAACTGGACTTTTATGGGAAACGAATAAGACATTCGCGCTCAACGAGAAATTGATTAGAATGAAGATAAACTGCTAATGGAATGGTATGCAGAAATAACGACGTAACGATCAGACGAATGCAAGACATCAGTGAAATTACATGCAATTAAAAAATGTAAAAGGTACTCGAGTCCACCAATGAGAAGACAAGCACAGCAGAAGCTACCCTACGAACCTAACTCGATTAAACCTTCATTATATGCAGAATTCACATAGAAGTATATCAAAATGAAATCGATAATATATTTTTCAAAATCAAACATTTATCACAATTCATTTGTGAATCTACATACATTCATGCATTCATGTTCTTCCTTCTGTTATAGGTGTCGTAGCAGTGAAGACGGCAGGAGGACTTTAAGAAACGAAAAAAGAGGAGATAAAAGGAAAAAGAAGAATGAAGAGAGTATCCTACTACTTGTTTTTCACCGTTGTATGTTACTTTCAAAGAGATTACTATATTTTCTAGTATATACCTCAGTATTATATAATAACAATAGTAAATGTAAGACATATTGTATTATAAGTACAAGTATCACTGTAAAATGCAATTTAATTGTAATTCATCGTGTACTACACAATTTCAATAAATAAATGAATTATTTAAGATGATTATTACAAATCTTATCATTTACCCTTAATTCCATCCATTCCTCCACTCCATACTTCTTATTATTTTCATACATAAAAAAATAAAATAGTTAACTGGAAACGAAAGTATAGACAAAATTTCCCGCGCTTATTTCGGATACCTCCTCGCACATCATATTCTCCTGATACAAAGTCCAATTTACGGGTTCTCGATTGAAAAATCTCTGAAAACTGACGGTTCCTGGAAAATGACGTCACATCCAAGAATCGCCGAAATTCCAGGAATTCTCGATGACGTCATTTCCAAGAAGTGGCACTATTCGGATACCTCCTCACATGTTATGTTCTCCTGATACAAAGTCGGATTTTCAGGTTTCTGATCGAAAAATCGGCAATGTATCAGGAGAACATGACGTCATAGGAGGTATTCCTGCCACTTCTAGGAAAATGACGTCACTTCCAAGAATCGCCGAAATTCCAGGAATTCTCGATGACGTCATTTCCAGGAAGTGGCACTATTCGGATACCTCCTCATATGTTATGTTCTCCTGATACATTGCCGATTTTTCGACCAAAATCTTGAAAATCCAAGTTTGATGACGTCACAGGGGTTCTTGATAATTCCAGAAATTTTTGATGACGTCATTTCCAAGAAGTGGCACTATTCGGATACCTCCTATGACGTCATGTTCTCCTGATACATTGTCGATTTTTCGAAGAAAATCTTGAAAATCCGACTTTGTAACAGGAGAACATAACATATGAGGAGGTATCCGAATAGTGCCACTTCCTGGAAATGACGTCATCGAAAATTCCTGGAATTTTGGCAATTCTGAGAAATGACGTCATTTTCCTAGAAGTGGCAAGCATACCTCCTATGACGTCATGTTCTCCTGATACATTGTCGATTTTTCGAAGAAAATCTTGAAAATCCGACTTTGTAACAGGAGAACATAACATATGAGGAGGTATCCGAATAGTGCCACTTCCTGGAAATGACGTCATCGAAAATTCCTGGAATTTTGGCAATTCTGAGAAATGACGTCATTTTCCTAGAAGTGGCAAGCATACCTCCTATGACGTCATGTTCTCCTGATACATTGTCGATTTTTGGAAATGTTGGTCGAAAAATCGGCAATGTATCAGGAGAACATGACGTCATAGGAGGTATCCGAATAGTGCCACTTCTTAGAAATGACGTCATCAAGAATTCCTGGAATTACCAAGAACCCCTGTGACGTCATCAAACTTGGATTTTCGAGATTTTGGTCGAAAAATCGGCAATGTATCAGGAGAACATAACATATGAGGAGGTATCCGAATAGTGCCACTTCTTGGAAATGACGTCATCGAGAATTCCTGGAATTTCGGCGATTCTTGGATGTGACGTCATTTTCCAGGAACCGCCAAGTTTCAGTGATTTTTCTATCGGAAACCCGATTTTCGGACTTTGTATCAGGAGAACATGATGTGCGAGGAGGTATCCGAAGTAAGCGCGGGAAATTCAAGTTAATTTACGAAAATGAGAATGAAAAAGGACCAGAGTGGAATAAATTGAAGGTAAATAATAAAACTTGTGCATCTATCTTGAAATAATTTGTTTATTCAATGATATTAATGAAGTATACAATATATATTACAATTAAATGTTAGTTCGAAATGTGTTATATTACAATTTTCCTTATTTTAGGTATTATAATCAATTATGCTAAATCATATTATACTGCGGAATGTAACAATGTAATTAAGAGTAATGTAAAATGATATATAATAATTAATATATTTCTTTTCTATCCCGAAAGGTATATTTCTCAATTTGGGAAATCATTGATCGAGGCGATTTCTGAAGTTTTATTAATTTTTCAAAGTGTATCGCTCTTTCTTCGACTATGCCATCGATGATAGAATGAGAAATACGATTAGATAATAAATATTCTTTAAAATATGTGTATATTTGTACCGAGCGCGCATTCGCTCTATGGTAACGTGGTGGAGTGTTGGCGAAGGCAGCGTTCGACTTTCTGGATCCAACTTTGCCCACCGTTGGAAGAAGCGTGCAACGTTTTCATCTATTTCCGTAGATGGCGGTATCCGATGTGATATAAGTTCCAGAAGAGTTTCCTCTCTACCGCACTACCTCCGCCACGTTCTGTTTACAGTACTGCGGTCGCGTCCATCATCATCCCTAGGTAGTAGGTACGTTTCCCCGCTCCTTCCGTTTAGTATTATTATGTCCCGCACGATCCGTTGGTGATGTTCGGAGGCGTGGTGCGTTCGCATGTTCTCGAAGGCTGTTTCGCGTGACGATTGATCCGGATAGTGGCGATCGTGCCGACGATACGCAGCGATGATTACGTTGCGTTACGCGACGATCTGTGTCCTCGCGGTGGCTGCCGTGCTCGGTGTAAACGCTCTCCACGCGAAGGATCCGCTGGCTCATCACGGACGATGCGAGCCGATCACGATCAATTTGTGCATGAACATCCCGTACAACGAGACGATCATGCCGAATCTGATGAACCACCAGAAGCAAGAGGACGCCGGGCAGGAGGTCCACCAGTTTGCGCCCCTGGTTAAAATGAAGTGCAGCCCCGACCTGCGTTTCTTCCTCTGCACCGTGTACGCGCCTGTCTGCACGATCCTCGACAGGGCTATACCGCCGTGCAGGTCGTTGTGCGAAAGCGCACGGGCCGGTTGCGAGCGTCTGATGAACAGTTTCGGGTTCGACTGGCCCGAGAATCTCGATTGTTCGAAATTGCCCGAGAACGGTGGCACGGATCTCTGCGTGGGTCACAACGAGACCACGCCGCCAGAACCGTCGCCATCGGAGTACCCGCCACCGCGTATGCCAGTGGCAGAGTTTCAACCCTCGTGGACGGGAGGGCCGAAATCGTACGGCAGCGGGTTCATGCTCGGCGCCAGGGACTTTGGCTTCGTTTGCCCGATGCAGTTCAAGGTCCCGCACGAGCTCGGCTACTCGCTGAAGGTCGGCGACAAAGTCGAGTCGAATTGCGGTGCACCTTGCGACGGGATGTTTTTCACCGAGATGGAACGGCGATTCTCGAGGATCTGGGTCGGCACTTGGGCGTCCGTTTGCGCGGCTTCTTGCTTCTTCACGTTCTTGACGTTTCTCATTGACACCGATAGATTCAGGTAAAAACAATGATCATTGTATTCGCGTTGATGCATACGATAGACGTATTAGCATAATGTAGAAAGATTAGGAGGAGTCATGCACTGGTACATAACCACGTACAGGGTGTCCGTTTCGACGCTGCCCTACTTAAACGGAAATAGATATCGAAAACTCGAAATCTTTTTACCTCCTTCCACTGCAGAAAAACTTGTAACTGTGTCGAATAACTTTTGAAAGAACCATTCGATACCCTTTAATTTCTTGGGAGAGTCATCGTGACATTCGATTAAAATAGACACCCTGTATAGAGCTCCGATCTTCAAATTAGAACAAGGAATTTAATTAGTTTTAATAACTAAATGTAGGTGCATATAACATAGCATTACAAATCCACTGTACAACACACGTATTAATTGCTATATTATACGCGCTATTTCTTTTCAATATTGAATATTCATATAAATAATCATTTAGAATTCATTGCACACGTGTCATTTTGCATTTAGGTATCCTGAAAGGCCAATCATCTTTTTGTCAGTGTGTTATCTGATGGTTGCATTGGCATATGTAATTGGATGGGCTGCTGGCAATTCTATTGCATGCAGAGAACCATTCCCACCTCCTTTAGATATGAGAATTCAAATGGCGTCAACGATAACTCAAGGCACCAAGCACGAACTGTGCACAGTGCTTTTTATGATACTCTACTTCTTCGGGATGGCATCCAGTATCTGGTGGGTCATCCTAACATTGACATGGTTCCTAGCTGCTGGGCTAAAATGGGGCCACGAAGCCATAGAAGCTAATTCACAGTATTTTCATTTAGCCGCTTGGGCTGCACCAGCAATAAAAACTGTTACAATCCTTGCAATGGGGAAAGTGGAAGGTAAACTGCTGAAAATGTTCTACCGGTAATCATGGTGAGAAGAGTGCAACATTTTTTCATGGATTTTTGATACAAATATTTTGCATTTACATTCCTTAATCAACTCGTTTTAAACGGAATTGTTATACACTCGAATTACTACGCAAGACAATCCATTTTGCTTATTTCTAAGAATAACCATCAAAATATGTGCACTCGCTCGTTAGGCAGCACCGCGAAGGTGCGTGACGCAATTTATGACATTGATAATTAATACTTCACATTATTCTCGTAGGAGATATATTGTCTGGGGTTTGTTACGTGGGTCTGTGGAACGTCGAAGCGCTGCGGGGATTCGTACTGGCACCATTATGCGTATATCTTATCCTTGGAACTGCCTTCTTGTTAGCCGGCTTCGTATCTCTTTTCCGTATACGTACAGTTATGAAGCACGACGGCACAAAGACTGACAAACTAGAAAAGTTGATGATACGTATCGGGATATTTTCTGTATTATACATAGTTCCTGCACTGATCGTCATCGCTTGTCTTTTCTACGAGCAAGCCTATTTCGACCAATGGATGCTGACTTGGAATATGGAGATGTGTTCCAAACCCGGGCCGCAGTCTTTGTATTCCATGCCGTGTCCCGTTGGCGAGCGCACACGCGACGTTGGTAAGCGACCTGAATTCGAAGTTTTTATGATAAAGTATGTAATGGCTATGATCGTCGGTATTACGAGCAGCTTTTGGGTATGGTCGAGCAAAACGCTGACCAGTTGGCGGCAGTTTTTCAATCATATACAAGGACGCCGGACCGAGGCGTACGTTTGAAGATTTATTAATTCTATGCAACAAAAAGTAGAAAAGTTTTGCCTTCCTTAACTGCTACGTTTGACCATTAAATGTATCGCTCAAGTAATACCTAATCGAATTGACGCGCAAACAAGTGTGCATTTAATTGCATCCAATGAAAATACTCATGGCTCGTATAAGCTAACGTTACTAGATTTGATTTATATCGGGAAAAGATTTGTATAACAATATATGCATTTCTGTATTATTTTTCTATCTGATCAGTGCATTCTAAAGAGTAACGAGATTTATACAGATGTACTGTGCCAAAATATTTTTTTACGACAATTTTATGTTTGTTTAAAGTATTTGTGATCTATTTCCGTCGTGTTTGTATGAAAGTTTCATAAGGACTGTATAAAATGTTAGCACTAATCATTGACTAGTTTTCAAGTATTATTAGACGATGTTCGCACACTACATTTCAACTAATAAATTCTTCCTCTTTCGTATTAACCGGATTCACGAACTAACTACTCATTCTTTAACATGTAAGTTATGAACGCTCAAACTGTCCGCAAACAATGTGTTCAATGTTTATAAGTGTACTTTTTTCTACTAGACAGACAAAAAGAATAATGGGTACTATTGTACATCTCACTGTAACTTCAAACCTTCTATCTTTAGGTTTGATCGATAGATCGAGGACGATTACGCTTACACTAATCTCGCGAACTTTGATACTTTTACAAAGCAATTTTAGAAATATTTCGCAGTGTTCGATTAAGATTTTCAAGAATTATTCGACGCATCTTTTTTTATCTAAACCCTTTCCACCTTTTCACTCAATCTTTAAGAATCTCATCCTTAAGACCTTTCTAATGTTTCCCTTTCTTTAAAGCGTTTGTAAAACACCTTGCCTTTGTAGATTAAGATTGGAGGCAAGTATATCTTCGAAAGATGTAAAATTTTATTATAAGACATGTATTCTACTCTAGATTAATCGAACTGTATATATATATACTTACACACGTTAATTTTACTATGTACTATAATATATTTTTTAAAAGTTATGTACATATACATGTTTGCCAAGTAGTTTGGCATTTTCGTATGTTTCCTATGCGTAATCAAATCAAAAAAAAGAATCGGAAAATACTTTGTAAGACTGGATGCAGACGACACGTGTTTTATACGTGCATTTTTTTTCCCGCTGCACGTCTCGGTTGTGCGTTGAATTTTATGAAGACGCACAGACGAGCTCCTCCTAACACACAGCGAGCAAATGAAAACTTGTTTTGTACGCCCTTATGTACTATTGGTGTTTATGAAAGTAATCTAGATTATATGATCTTTGTTTCGAAGCGTTTAAACTTTTGTTCTTGGGTATACGAACGTTCCATTACGATATGATTTGTATATAAAGTATTGCCACAAAACAGCAACGAAATAACAGTTCGTACGTTGCTTCTTTATGCCGTCGTGATCGCAGAAAGCGTAAAGTTTACAAAAATCGTGCAATGAAAGGTTAAAAATGATTTTCTCTTGTAATATAAATCTTTTTCTACGACTGTAACATATTTTGCGAGTAGCTAGTAAGAGAATGTATTTTTAAAAATCTCAAATAATTTACGATTAGATCGTTCGTGAAATTATTGATGTATCTTTGCCTTAAAAATGACGCAACAACAAAAAAAAGTTCAATCAATTATCATCAGTATTCTAGTTCTTTCTAGTCTTTTTTCCCCAATAGTTTCGATTATTCATATTTTGAATATTATAATATCTCTCTTCCTCTGTTACTGTTCTAGCTGTAGCGTGCGTGATGTAAATAATTTACGATTACTTCGCAAAGATACCTTTATATAATTACAAATCGACGTAGCACAAAAAGGAAATGAGTTGTATTCTTTTAAATTTCTGGTAAACTACTTTCATAATCATTGACATATATATATTTCATATATAAGTAATTATATATGAAAGGCTTGGAGGAAAAAAAATGGTCGTTAAAACCCGCTCATCCGCATCGAGCCTAGATTTGAAGACGTGTTGAACGCGACAATTATTGTTCCAACATTACTGATATCAATTCGTCCATTGAAACTGTCGAGCTTTTGTGTATGTCATGTATTTACGGCGACTATGTAACGAAATAGCCGTACTTACATCATAGTACTTATATCATAGCAAATGCGCAAAATATCATATATGAAATATACGTGACGTTGTGTAAAATAATTATAACTATTATATTCTTTATATAATAAATCGAAATACATACCTAAAAACGAACAGTGTATATTTTTGTGTTTATTACAACAAGTCGAATTGGTTTGGAGGTACATAATTGGAAAATATACATAAACATATGTGAATCAATTAACGATCGTAATCGATCACTTAACGGTTTCTTTCTTTGCGTTTATTCCTGCATTCTTTAAGGTCGGGCCTTTAAGGTACCCAAGTTTTCGTAAATACCTTACAAAAAACGGCGTCACCGCTAGCGTAATCGACAGTCGAATTGGGGCGAATAACTTGTGAATGGCATACGCAATCAAGAAAGTTGACGAAGCGGTAACAACACTTTTTAAGTCCTCGTTACTTACGTCCAATACAGATTTAATGAAAGGTTGTAAATCTACTCCACTGAAACCAATATTTCTATAATGACTATGCGGAAATATTTAAATATTGTAATTAATACAAAAATTCAATCCTCGCGTTATTTATTTATTTTCGAGCGAATTTAATATATGATACTTATTGGGAGAAAGATATTTCTTTAAATTAAAATAGGGAATTGCGCGTAAGATAGTTGAACATAATCGCAAAAACTAACCTAACTAATGCTGCATAACAAGCAACAAGAGACATCATAGAGATTCCGACATGAAACACAAAACCAGTAATTCCATAATCCTTGAATATTTTCTTGACTTTATCTCTCTGGGATAGTTTCGACACTTCATCTACTTTTAGCTTTTTCCTTTCGGAATTTTCCGTATTTAACGGTGACGGTACTTTTGATGAATATTCCATGGTGCATATGTATTTTGGCGCATAGGTTGCTTGGAAAAGTGTTTTCGTTGCGACGTAACTTGTCAGACCTGAATGACAAACTACAATTTCCACACTGTTTTATCATATCAATTAGATAAGAGAATATGTTCTCACTATGCTGTGATTACTTTATAACTGATTAACCTAGACCATTGAAAGGGGACTGCTAATTTCATTTGCTATATTAGTCCAAGCATCTAGCGTCGATCGAAAATTCTGGAACGCAGTGCTTAACTCTTTTGGATCATCACACCGTGTGTACGTCTTAAGTATTTGAATAGTGCACCACCATACCCGACTACAACTTTCAAAACCAGTTCCATACAGATCTCTCGTATAAATATTTAAATTATGTGCGATCATAAAATATACGAAACAGCGGGATAAACAAAAATATACCGTTAGAAAAGTAACGTCGTCGCGAAATAATCAAAACAGTTTCCTTTCCCCATACACAGAATGTGTTTACGTAAATATTGCACGAAATCGTGTTTTATCAAAAATATTATAAAAAAGAAAAAGTGGTCAGAATTCTATATTCTCCTCTTACTAACCACTTTTAGTCAGTTTCAAGGGCGGCAAACGAACACTTCGATAATGTGATTTCTGCATGTCCTCGGCGATGTATTTTCCGTCTCTGGCCCATTGACCGCCTGGCATGTTCAAGTGCGTCGATTTCCCATTGGAACTGTACGGTTTCGGCACGTTGCTCTGCATCGTGCCGTTTAAACTGACCGCTCCAAAGCAATCGTATGAGTCGACATGCGTGTCGCTGCAATTCTGCATGGCGCTGCCGCGCTGTGTCGGTTTCATCGTTTCTTTGGAGAAAAATGATCTGCAATCGCTGTTTCCATAGAGCAGTACTGGAGCAGCGATGTCTCGTGCCCTTTCCGGCGTAAATCGGCCAGTTTCGTTTGCGAATATTTCAGAGACGTTCGTTGGAAGCGGCAGAGTAGGAGGCTCAGGATAACGACGGACGCTCGTTACGTGCAGATTTTTCATGCGATTGTGATGCACCACTGTGTGTCGCGTACACCGCATTTCGGCTAGCGATGTACTGGCTGAAATAAATTATAATCGTTTTATTCAGACGAATGTTCATATATAATACAATTCGACAAGACAAATAGAACATGTAGGGAATTTGCTTAAATGATCAGGATAATCATTCATCAGTGCATAATTGTACGCACAACTCTTTCTACGGATTGAACCCGTTGCATTTCGAATTATTTTTCAATTTTGTTTCGGTTTCTACTTGTAAACAATTTTGTTTACTAATTGTCTTAAATACAGCTCTCAAACTTTACTGTAATTTATATTAATGGAATTTGTATTTACTTTATTTTCTATTTACCGATGTCGAGTCGCATTCGACAAAGGATTGTGAAGGGTTAAACACATTGTACGCATAAGTCAATTCACCAAGGCTGACCATGTTATACAACTGACTAAAAGACACAATCATTGTTACATTTAAAAAAAATATATATTTTATGCATTGATTTACCAGCGATATATATATATAATAGATTGATAAATAGTTTTCTTAATGTTCGTGTATAATTAGCTCTGTAACACTTGCTGACTTAAATAACTTAAATTTATTTAAATTAATTTGGAAGGAATAAAATCAATGCACGTATGGAAATTTCTACCTGTCACTGTGTTCCATTCGAGGTTACGACGTGCGATGGTGCGATTGAATTTAACCAGTGAATAATTTATGAATAATATCAGCAGATACAAACTTGTACGCAAAAGTGTGTTGCAAATTTCATACCTGTGTGCGAGACCCGTGACAAAGCTGTTAACAAATCAGACCAGTTACTGACACGAAACAATGTCATTCTAAAACTTCGATGGCAATTATAACCAACTGTTTCGTTGATGTATATTACAGAGGAGACACGCTGCTCCTTTATAAAATCTAACAAATAGAATGGATGTACAGGCGTCGAAAAATAGAAATACCACTCTTATACGGCGATCTCCATAAAAGAGCCTAACCTAAGAAAACTTCAGTATTTATATTCACCACGATTTTACCGTATATAACCTGTATACGTGCTTCTCGAATACTCGTACGTCTCTTAACAACAGTGTGAACGCGTCATAGAAACCGGTTGACGCTTCGTATGTATATATAAGAAACTTTGAAGGATATATTATAAAATTATTGGCAGGTATATACACTTGAATGAGTTGCTTGATATCTACTCTGCGCCGCACTAACACAAACGCGTGGCCACCGACTGCTTTACATGGGATAGCGCAAGATGCGCAAACAACATGCGCAGACTCGTTTCTAACGATTTCCATTGGTATATATTTCTAACGTGCATTATTAAGTTCAATTACTTTTATTCAAAGGAACGAATAAATCATATTCCGCTTTCGTAACAAAAGTATCTGAAAATGTTGTTCGACGAGCGACACAAGTCTGGTAGCTATATAAAAAACAATACAAAAAGAGAATTATACAAATAATGTCACACACAAGATGCGAATAAATTACGTATTGTATTGTTGTATTTTCATGTATTTTATCATTTTTTTTTTTTACCTCTTGAACGCGACAACGAAGTCCAGCTTCTAAAACTCCTAAAATGACGAATTTATATAATTGTAAACGCTTTACTATCTCTCGGTGCTCTTTTCTTCTTTCAACTCTAATTGACTATAATCGTGTGATCGACAAATCATCATCCCCATCGTGAGCCTCGCCTGTTTAATAAAACGTTGCACTTGCACTTCTTCAGTTTTCAACAGGTTTCAAAAATGACGCGTCGAGCCGTGCTGAAGTTTTTTAATCATAGTTATTATTATCGTTAATATCCATATAATTATCAATAACTACAGTAAAACACAAAACAAAAATGGTGATATCTGTACATTTCTTTCTCTTAAGTAGTAACATAAATTTTTTGTATACCGGTAGCCTATAATAGGAAGAAACTAAACCATAATATTCACAGATATTTTACAAGATAGATAAGACACGACGCAGACACTCACGCCACGGGAAACTCACTCTCACTTTCACTCTTACTCTCACACTCACTCTCTTTCTCTCTCTCTATCTCGCTCTCTCTCTCTCTATACACACAAAACGATCTCTCGGAAAGGAGGAAGGGGCTGGAAAGTATCGAAGGGAACGAAGAATGTGGTCAGAAAATGAGAGATAGAGAAAAACAAAAAAAAAATATAGAAGAAACGGAAGAAGCGGTTATTGCTATAAAAATGAACGAAATACCGAGACGTGAGCGTCTTGTTCGCGTCCTATTATGTATACTTAACCGTAGCTGTAATATATATGCTTTCTTTAAACTCATCATCCCGCTCGCTCACTTATACCTCTACACTGTACATATGCACAACGCATCTTTTACACTGTACATGCATACGCTCCACGAGTATCCGCGCTGCCTTAAATTAATCGCGTTCTTTCTTAAGGATCGTCAAAACACGTTCTACGTACGGTATGGACAATGCGTATGCACTTTGCATCGTTCGCATTACGAGCATTAACGACCAAAGATCTCCTTACTGTCACATGTAACGTAATACAGTTTCGATACACGATCGCGCGCGTTACATTGCTCGTCTCGACGTACGAAACGAACGAAGAGAGAAAAAAAAGAGAACAGAACAAATAAGAAACGTTAAATTATTAAATTGTTGATTGATCGCGCGTTCATATCGAAAGGGGAACAAATAAAAAAAAAAAACGAGAGAAGTCGTATGAAAAGAAACCCATTTAAAGCGATCGATCGTTCGAGTCGGTAGAACACGGTAACAAGGAATAACATGTTTTGACCATCCCTAATACTTTTACATAAGGTTATTCTCTAGAGGCATGCGCTCTATGCGCAGCAGCGATAATATCGTAAATAGGTAAGTTTCTTTATATTACTTAATAATGTTTTTTTTTTTCTTCTCCACGGCTCCGTGTGATATAGTATAACTTCTGGTCTATACACGTAAGCGCATTATTATCCTCGACACGATTGCTAAAGAGTCTATGACACATCGCGCAAAAGGCGACAAAGGATAAGAGAAAAATGGGGATGGAAGTGTACAGAACGGGGCGACGTCAATGGTCAATGAGATCGGTCATACTGCGTATCCTGTCTTCGTCCAGTACGACATACTTTTAAGCCCCTGCCCTTTCTTTTCTTTTTGATGTGCGGATTGGTACGTTCTAACTAGCCTGATGTAATAACGTTAATAATAATTGATAGCAGCGATAATTAGTAGTAGTAGAGTAGTGGTAATAATAATAGTAGTAGTAGTGGTGATAATAGTATAGTAGTAATAGTAGTAGTAGCAGTTGTGGTAGTAGTAATTACTAATAAAATTAATAACATAGTAATAATAATAAAATAATGATAATATGATAATAATAATAATATAATAATAATAATAATAATAATAATAATAATAATAATAATAGTAATAATAATAATGATGATAGCCACATACTAATGATGATGATGACAGTAATAATAATAATAATAATAATAATAATAATAATAATAATAAAATTAATAATAATAAAGAATCGAAATAAAGATATTAAAAATTTGTTTATAATGTACATATAGTGCTAAGATGATAATGATAATAATATGTTACATCCTGCTATGGGAAAATTATATTACACTAAGGATAAACACTATTTTAGGTAGTCCTTTCGCACTTTTTTTGTTCACTAGAGTTCTAGATCGTAACTTTACTTTCTAGTTCGACACGAGCGGCAGCAGCAACAGCGGCAGCAGCAACTATTGTTACAGTTAATATAATACATAGGTATTTATATAGAGCAGTATTATACAAAAAACACATCACATACCGCGCGGACCAGAATCCGGTCACCGTTTTATAATGTTTTTATTTTTTGTTTTCTTCGTCTTTACGCAGATATATATCGTTAAATAATTAAAATCACAGTAGTTATGCCCTCGCTGGCTCGCTTATAATTTATACAGTATCATTAATAATCCTAAGCCTTACTTAAAATAGTTCGTGTATTATAGTGGTAGGGTACGTTAATTTTTTTTTTCTTTTAATCTTCTTCTCTATTCTCTTACTTACGAAATCGACTGTCCATCTAGAGCAACGGTAGGTAATATGTATTTACTGTTTTCCTAGAGGAGGGACGAGAGTGTGTGTGTGTGTGTGTGTGTATGCGTGTATGTCTGTGTGTGTGTGTGTGAGAACTTTTTATGTTAACCTCTTATTCTTTCTCTCTCTTTTTTCCCCCTTAAATCTTCTCTTACAGTGAGGACTTCGCGTGGTTTGCTTTTTTTTTTTCTAAATCAATCGAAGGTCTTCACTAAGGGCTGGGGTTGCGCCTGACCCGCTTGTCAGAAAGACCAAGAGTGACGTCGGTCGGTCTCACAAACGTTGTCAGTGACGGGCAAGCCGCGAGTTTATTCTTCGTCGGGAATGGAACTCGTGTAACCGCGAGTTATGCTGTGGAAGAAAGGCACGCTCGGTGATGTCCATGCATTGACCGTGCTAGCCTCCCTACGATACGCAACCCCGTACCTCCGTTTTAGGCCTACGATCTAGAAATATCGGCACGAGTCGCCGACGAATCCGTTTGATTGTCACTGATATAACCCCTGGGGGGAGACCTCTCTCTTTCCCTTGGGAATACTCTCATCGTTTGTTCTACGATACTGCACTTCGTCGGTCGGGACACTCCAGGCTTCATGCCAGATGCGAAGCGTCCTATAAGTGCTTGAAGGCGAGAAGTATAGGTAGATTGTAATCCAGTAGACCACTGGCTGGCCTCAAACCGTGGCAATTACGATGAGCAAATGGGCGATTTTTGCGACGCGTTGCAACAGATCCGGCGCGATCCGCGCCAAACTATCGTTCGCGAAGTCGCAAGATGGGAAAATGTGGACTACGTACGCAGGCTGCAAACAAAATTAATTCCATTTCTTTAGGAGTGTTTTAGTCAGCGTTGTTAGTTTGTAGATTATTGCGCGAGAGGCATCATCTGGTGTGTAAATAATTGGATACCAAACTGAGGGGGTGTTGGTATTAAACCGATTTGGATATACCTGTTGTGATCCTGGCGCAGCGATGTTGACAATTCCAGCTGCCTGTTTCTGTTGTAGATACATTATAAATCCGGTCTGAAGATTTTTACTCTGTTGTAATACGTCTACTTCGTCTCGACCGCAAGGAAGCGCGAGAAGCATACAGTGTTCATTGTCCATCTGAAAATATAAAATAATGTACTTGTTTCACGACTAAATATACAATATATATGGCATCGTACGAAATGTTACGTTCACTGCGATGATACAAGAAATGTTCGATTAAGAAATAGAAATTTTCTTGACACGTACTTGCATCTTTCTCGCCACTCCTTCGACCTGAGTTTGTTCCAGTCGCATTCTTTGGGCGATTCTCAACGGTGGAGTAGAGCCGTCGCTGTTGCAAGGTAGACTGTCCCTCGCCACGTTAGGATTACCAAAAACGAAGTGCATTTGCACTGCCGCTTGGTCGTTCTTGAGCGCCAATAGTCCTTGCCACATGACTGGATAACGTTGCAACAACATCTGGAAGGAGTCTGCTTGCGGTGGCACTTGAGAGGCATGAGGTGGCGTGACCACTTGGTGTTTTCTAGGCCTGTCTGGAGTGATAGCTCTGTCGCTTGGCGCCTCGCTTGCCGCGATGGGATACGGGGAACGCAAATGCGCTGGTGGTGGTTCGTAGAAACCACCTCTGGTCGCTGCTGGCGCGCCGGTTAAGGATGGGTTGCTTCCTGCGTTGTACTGCGGCGGTGGTGGCGGTAGTCTTACTGCACCATGCATCATGTACACTTGAGCCACTTGGGGACTGTCCGTGGTACGGTCTTGCGGCGTTCTTGTGCCACGTCTCAGCTCCAACGGAGGACTGTGGCTGTCCTCTATGCCTGTTTCGAGTTTCGGATCCAATGGTAGATGTGGTGATCGAGTTTCTTGAATGTGATAAGCTATACGCGGAGCTGTTAAAGCCTCCTGTTGTGCGCGTAGATACTGGTATTGCAACATTTGTGGGTGCATGTAATGCGCCGGTAATTCTCCGCCTCTTGTCAACCCTCCGTAATGGTTCACAACGTCGCCCTGAGCGTGAAAAGCGATAAGAGTGAAATTATTTTAGGAACGTATAAATTTGATTGCATTCTTGCTGCATACTGAATTAAGACAAGTAACAATAATAATAAACTCATTACATAATTAAAATAAAAATATCAGAAGAACATTTATCCTGGTTTAGATGAAAACAAACGGTATTTAATAACGAAAGGCACGATCGAGGATGAATTTTTCTGTTACATTAGTATAAACAAAAAAAAAACAGTTAGTACAAAGAACTGGACTTAAATTGCTATGCGTTATATCACTATGTTCTCACACTGATACGTTGCAACAAAACTGAAATAAAGTTAGCGTAAGTACCTGAGAAGCATTAGCATGATGATGGGCAGGTGGGGGCAATGGAGGACTCTGGGATCGATGTGGGGGGACAAGTCCATACTGACCCCCTGGTGACGGAGCAGCACCCGCACTCCCATGCTAGCCAAAACCAAGCCAAGTTAGTTTGTGTAACGAATTATTTAAAAAAAAAAACAACAACAACAACAACGAAAATACATATCAATTTATATTAATGGTATTTTAATATAGTAATTACACACAATACGACGTATTAGACGGGGTGAATTATATTAATTCGTTTCAAGTTAAAATGAGCGTGTGGATCAAGAATGTGTATTATGTAACTGTAGTATTTTTGGTATGTAATTCGAAACGATGAACGCAACACGTTGTGAACACTGTGCTTACCAGTGGCCCTTCGTAAGTTGACATCGGTACCCCTCGTGCTTGAGGACTCGCGCTTGGAACGATAATACAACCAGACATCGATACCTCTACTTTCGGCGGTTCCATCGTTCCCGTTACCTAAAATCATAACGGAGAGTCAGAATATTTTTGCTAGAAAATTTGATCGTACGAATATCGAGAGAAGAATGATACTGAAAAAGTCAAAAGTTCAGTTTATTTCACTCTAGAATGAGAAGGAAACCATTCTCACCGGTGGCTTTGGCGCGGGAGGTCTCGAGCAGCTCACGCTAGCAGGCTGAGGCGTTATCAGATGGGGTTGGGTAGGTGGACTGGCCACAGCCCCCGCGCCTATCGGCGCAACTGCCTGTAACAAGTGAGCTTTCGGGTTCAAAGGATGCGGTTGGCCGTTGATAGCCTTCAGCGTAGTTGGTTGCGCGACCGGTTGATGGATTCTCGGCGTTGGCGCCGTAGTCACACTGGCTGGATGGACGTTCATGGGCAACTTCTGAGGAAGGTTCACTATGGTGGACGCTTGTTGCTTGGCAGCTTGTAGAAGGTGCTGTTTGGGATTTGGCGGGACACCTGTGTTGTTCAGAACCGGTGACATCGGTTGCCCTTGGCCTTTACCGTTCGCAGCGTTGATCTGAGGCGTTTGCTTGGCACGGGGGCTCAAACTGGGCGACACCACCCTGTTACTGGAGACCTGTAGATGGAGACCTTGCATCGGCGGCGTCGGCTTTACGATGTTCTGCACGACCGATTGGCTGGGCACGCTAGGAGCCACGGGTTTCGTAATGACCACCTGTTGTTGCACCGGGGTAGCCAGTTTGCTGGCGTTCAAGACGTGAGCCTTGAGGCTGGTAGGTTTCGACTGGGTCGGACAGGTCGGCGTTGTCTGCGGGATTGTTGCTGTTGTTGTGGCTATGGAAGTAACCGCGGTGGCTGTTGTCGCCGACTGAACCACGCTGATCGCGGTGGTAACTTGGATGGCTGGAGATTGTGGCTTCGTGATGACGCTGGTCTGTGGTTGAATCGGTTGAGTTGGAACTGGTTCCGGTGGTTGCTCCTTCTTAGGCTCTTCAGAAATCGTTAAGTTCTCAGGCTGGGGAGGTTTCGATCGCAACACCTCGGTGGTATTAGGATTGGCATTGCCAACAACAGCCTGAGTGTTACGGGAGTCACACGCGACTCTACTGACCGCTTGCAATTGTCCAGATGCTGTGGAAACCGGAATGTATTGACCTTCCTCCGACTCCCTCATCGGTATCAACATTCCAGTGACCGGATCTATCAGAGTCATCGGTTCGTGGGAGACTGGTTTCTGTGCAGGCGACGGTACAGGTTGATTCGTTTCCTCCGTCTTCGGAGCTTCCTCTCGCACTGGAACGGTCTCTTCCTTGTTCTGCAGTTCTTGTGTCACCTGCGGTGTCTCTTTCACTTTTTCCTCGCTACTATCGTCGTTGTTCTCGGACGTTCTTCGTACCGACTTGGCACGCGCACCTCTTGGCGATTTCCTTGGTTCCGTCAGTTGCACCGTAGTCTGTACATTACGAGGTGAGTTGTTGTGTCTGGTGCTCCTTCTGGTAGCGTGCACGTTTCCTGCAGATCCACCGACCACACCCTTGTTCGCAGCCGAACCACGAACCACGTCTTCGATGACATCGTCCACAGTGTTCCTGCTACCATCTCTTTCGGCCAGTCTCCTGGACTTTCTCGTGTTCGCGGCTGGAGAGACGAACTCCTCTGGTGGCACTTCTTTCACCGCAGCTATAGGTGTCGCTGGCTGCGCGTTGGGACCGGTTAAGTTTGGTACCGGGGACTTGATGGTGAGAATCAATCGCGGACGTCCAGCGTTGTCCTCCTCACTGTCGTCGTGGAACTCGTACACATCTGCTGGTAGTTTGTTCTTCTCCACGTGGTGTTTGCTACCTCTGGGTGTTCTGCTTCCACGCTTGTATACAGCGGACGTCGTGTTTCTGCTACTCCGCCTGGTGGTAACTCCTCCACGACTGCCCATGCCTCGCCTGCTCTTCGTCCTACCGCGACGACTCTTCGTCGACTCGCTCTCGCACGTCTCCACGCCTTCGTCCTGTTCATCGTTCACCGTGAAGATCTTTTTATTCTCGGCTTCCGTCGTCTCAGCATTGAACCACTCCGATTCGTTCGTTTTGGGTTGCTCCTGCGTTTCGCTGCCAACGTTTTGACCGTGCTGCGTTTCCTCATCGCCGTCGTTAACCTCGCCATCGCATAAAGCGTCCACCTTCTTTATCACGCTCTCGATGTTCACCTCCTTAGCTGACCAATAATCACTGTCCTCTTTGCTATCAGCTGGATCCTCTTTAGTTACGTCAATGGCAAGCGGATCCGTGCTCGGTTCTTTCAGTGGATCCTCTGCTGGTTCCTCCTCCATGTCCACTTCTTCGTTCTCCTTCGCGACCTCTTCTTCTTTCACCTCGGCATTAACCGGCTCCGATTTAATCGGTGGCTCGATTTCCAGCTTAGGGACAAGATTACCATCCACAGGCTCAGACTTTGTCACTTGACACGGTTGTTTCTCCGGCTCGACAGGATCTTGTTGCTCCATCTTAGGTGGTTTCACGTCCACGTTGGTGCACGGTTGGTTCAACGGGTGTTCCGGCTCGCTCTTCGGGAGTTCCTCTTTCACGGTGGTATCCTCGTGCTTCAGAATATCCGGAGGCTCTTCCTTTATGATGTCCATCGGCTGCGTAGGCTGTATAGGCGGAGTGAGTTGCATAGGCTGAGCTGTCTGAGCAATTTGCGCGTCGGGGTCCACCTCTAACTCCTGCTCCGGTGGTACACGCGACTCTAGGCACTCGGTCGTGCTCTGTTCGTTGATCGGCGACGCTGACACGGAAGAAATAGTCGAAGGCATCGCTCTGGTGATGATTGCTTGCGAGACGGTGGCCACCAAAGGAATACGAGGAGGCTTCGATAACTGGCTGCTTTGAGAAACTGGCGAGTGTCTTTGGTTGCTGTTCAGAGGCAGCGACGATTGAGAGATGATAGACTTCTCCTCAGACACGGAAACCGTCACCGTAGACGTAATCTGCTGGGGAACTATCGGTACAACTGTTTTAATTAACGGTTGGTTGGCTGAGGAAACGGTGGATGCTCCGATACTGTGCACCACGGATTTGTGGACCAGGTGGGGCTGCCCGTGCGCGACTATTACAGGACTCGGCGTCGAAGAACGCGGCACATGGGTGGTCAAAAGCTGGAGACTCGAAATCTCCTGCTTCTGTCTCGGTGACAGCAGATTGTTGTCCGTCGCGATGGAGCTGGAGATCTGTTTCTGGCTTCTGGACGACAAAGTGCAGGTGTCCGAGATGTTGGCCGGTTTTCCGAATACAGGACTGGACGTGCTCGCGTTAATTTCAATCTTCGCAGTCTCGGGGATGTACGTGGGCGGCTGATTAGGCGATGGAACTTTCGGAGAAGTGGAAGCTTTGTTCGTGGGCTCTGGAATAACAGCTGGCGATAGCTTAGGCTCTTCTAGTCGCTGTGGAGGTTCGTTAGGGTTAACCGGAAGCAAGGTTTCGATCACGGATTTGCCGCCCAAGGCGGAGTCCCTCGAGCTCTTCACTTGTACACCCAGGGCCAACGGTGGGACCGGCATGTAAGGACGGTGTGGAATATTCAAGGTCAACGGTGGCAAACCACCCCTGGCATGACTCGGAGCCAGAGCTCTTATTCCAGGCGCGTGTTGGATAACAGGCTGTTGCGTGGCGGCCGTCGAATAAATCTGTTGCGTCGGTGTCTCCGGTCTATGAGCGGAAACGGAGACGCTCACTGCGATTCTGGCCGGCGGTGGAGACGGTTTGCCGACGCTTGGCACGTGAGGACTGACGGCAGAATTTCGAGACCATTGACCGTTAGGCGACAACGGTTGCAAAATTCTGGGTGACAATTGCGACGGAATCAAAGGCGGCATCCTGGATGGAACCAACGGCGGCAGAGGTGTCTGATTCGACGAGGCGGAGGTAGAAACGGCGGAGATGTTTTGCATTCTGGGCGAGGACCGAGGTACGATTTGAGACTGCGGCGAGACGGGTAGCTTCTGGTATAACGGCTGAACGCTGATAGGTGGTGGTCTGGGGCTGGCCGCAGTTATTCTGGGTGTCTCGCTGGTTATAGGTACGCTACACGGACCTAGGACTGGCTGTTTGTACTGTGGAGGCGGAGGTGTGGAAGCACGATGCGTTTGAGTTGTAATCCTCTCCGGACTGGCAGCACTAACGTTGGTCTCGACAGTGTCGACCGTCTGTTGCACGGCCTTAACCACCTCCCGCGGTTTCTCGTTCAAGTTCCACGAATGAGCGATCACGGTGGTCGGTGGACTCGGCGGTTTCGCGGGTATAGACGGCATGCGCGTTTCGATGGTGGTCTTCTCGGTCGCAACGAGGGAAGGTGCGACCGTGTTGACGGTCTTTGTAGGCGATTTGTAGAACGATGGAATGTCTGGAGTTTTTGGCGGCTGCGTCAAGTCGAACGTCTCGTAGTTCGGGTCCTCTTCCGTGTCCGTGTCTATCTGCAGGTCGTGCTCGCTTTGAGGCGTGTCTGGTTTCATGTCCGCCTCACCCTCTCCCGTGGAAGCGTTCAGACTCTCGACAGCTTGCTGCATCTCCTCGACGTCCTCTTGGGGCGCCTCGGCAGGTGCTCCGACCGCATCCTCTGCCTCCGCGTCTTCTTCCTCGCCCTCGTACGAGAAATCTTCCGTGGACCCACCGAAGGTTTCTTCCAAGAGCGCCGCGACAGCATCCTCGGTCTCCTCTTGAGAAATAGCGACTCGTGGCTTGTCCTCGGTCTGCGCGGGCGGTGTTGTTGGCGCGGTTACTTCCGGATCTTCCCTACCGCTGCGCGATTGACAGCTGTTCTCGCGTTCCTCCGGTTCAGAGATGCTCTTCACTGCGTTCTCGTGAATGGTTTCGTCGATCTCGATTCCAAAGCCTGGGATGAACTTGTCTTTCTTCTTCTCCGTTTTGGTCGGTTGAATACTGCCGCTGACCACCGGAGGAGTCATCGACGGGACCGTCGCTACGGCTGGCATAACTTTCGGAATGGGACTCAGCAGAGTTTCTCTGGACGTAGGCAGAGTGGGTGACATTGTCTTGGGGATCAATGGACTACTCGCTCTCGGTGGACTAGGATCGGCGCCCAAATAGGGTAATTCGCCGCTCTTTTCGTGATGATGGTGGTGGTGATGGTGATGGTGATGGTAATCCTTTCGACTGCGCTCCTCCTTCGATTTCTTCCTCTTCTTCTTTTTCTCCTTCACCTTCTCTGGAATGGTCGAAGGCGTGGATGGCTCCACGCTGTCGTTGTCATCGGTGAACCGAAATACGTCATGATCGTTGCTCTCCGTGCAGGCCACCGCCGATTTCGGTGAGTTCGGTAGACCCAAGAGTTTCGCCTCGATTTCTCGTCCAGCCTCGGCCAAGTCCACGCTATTTTCGTCCTCGGGTTGGTGACGTCGTTTCTTCTCCGCTTTCCGTCTGACTCGATCCACGTCCAACACCGGGCTGTGGCCGCCATCGCTGTCAGAAGCATAGGTGTTATTCGCGAACTCGATCTTGAACAAAGTGTTGCATGGACTGTCGTCTACATCGTCGGATAAAGGACCAAAGATGTCCTCCATCCGTTGAGAGTCCCTGGTTTCTTGTCTATTCAGCCTCTTTCTCTTAGTCTTGGTTTTGTCGTCCCCGTTCCTATCTCTCCTCTTGTCCTTTTTGTTCCGCTGTTTCTTATCCGATCGTATCCTCTCCTCCGTGTTCTCTATGACCGTCGTCCCCGACGTCGCGGTTGCAGCCGAACTGATGGGTTCTGACGTGTGATTAGGACGGCAATCCACGTTGCTCGCCACGGTGTTCGACTTGTTCTTATGCTCCACGTTCTCGGACGTCTCGGTTTTCAGGTTGTCGTCGTTAGATATCGAGTTCTTTTGTCGCTTCTGCTTCTTTTTATGCGATTTCTTACGCGAGTCTCTATCATGGTTGTTCACGACGATCGCCGGATGATTGCCACGCAAGGGGACGCTAACACGCTCGTCGTCGTCCGAGGTACGCGGCTCCTCTTTCACCGTCGCGTGGACGCTATTCACGACTACATTCGAGGTCTCCAACGAATTGTGTTTCTCCTCGGTATCAGCGAATCCAAGATCGACGTCGCTCTCCAGGAACCTTTCGGTCTTCACGACTTTCCGAATCTTGTTGTTGAACGACTCCTCCTCCTCGCTGGTATCCGAGTGAATTCGAGACCTGGAGCTCTTCCTGGACAGAGACTTCGCTCTGGCTGAATCGGATTCGGATGTTGCCTCGTCCTCCGTCAGAGCTTTGCTGGACACCGAATCTCCGTCCCACGAGGTGCTCTGTTTCTTCTCTTCTCGTCTCGCGCGACTCTGCTTCAGCTGCGAGAACTTGTCCTTCAGCCGCACCTGCCGCTTCTCTTCCTCGAGCTTCTGCATGTTCTTCGTCGAGCGCGCCTTCACCTTGTCGTACATGCTGATGTAGGCAGGTTCGTCGTCCACGATGTCGAAGATCGAGTGTTTCTTGGGCTCGTCGCTGTCGGTGTCGGTGGCAGATGGATGTCTGGCCACCTGAATGTCGTGAGTGGACAGAGGACCATCGTCCACGTCGCTGTGCAGGTTCAAGGAAGACTGTTGCTGGTGATGTTGTTGAATATCGCGCGAATGATTCGAACTGATCGTGGTTTGTTCGCTCGGCGAGTTTGAATCGTTGCGCTTCGAGAGGTCCAGCCTCGACAGGAATTCCTTGTCCGACTCGTGGGACACCCTCGGACTTCGTTCCCTGGACTCCTTCTCGGAGCGGTTTCTTTTGCTCCTCTGTTTCTCCTTGCCGCTGCTCTCACGATTGTTCTCCCGGCTCTCCCTGCTCGATTCTCTATTCAACTCGCCGTGAGCTTGTTCCCTGCTGTCCTGAGTCTGCGCGGACCCACTGCTCTCCTTGCTGTCGCGACTTTCTCTGCTCTCACGACTGGATCTATGAGAATCGTTACGATGTTTGCGATCCTCAGACTTTCGATAATAGACTGGTCTAAGCCGGTCTTTGCTGTCTCTTCTGTGTTCGGAAATCTTCATGCGTTTGGCTTCGTCCTCGGTTGGCCCGTCCTGCGACGAACATCGCCGCTTAATTGACACCGGCGCGAGGGAAATTTGGTTCTGAGACTGAGACACAGACTGATGAAGATGATTCTCGGTGGGCTGTCGTCTACTCTCATCGCGGTCTCTCTTTTCTTTGTCTTTCTCCTCGCGATCTCTCCTTTTGTCACGTTCAGATTTCTCTTTGTCGCGTCTCTCTTGGTCTTCGCGTTCGCGCCTTTTCTCCCGATCGTGCTTCTCTCGCTCGAGCCTCTCCCTCTCCTCTTTATCGCGTTTCTCCTTCTCAGCTCGTTCTCGCTCCTCCTTCTCTTTTCTCCGCTCCCTTTCGAGCCGTTCCTTCTCTTCCCTCTCGCGCTTCCTCTCCCTTTCGATCCGTTCTTTCTCCTCCCGTCGCCTCTCGCGTTCCTGCCTGTCGCGTTCCTCTTTTTCTCGCCTCTCTTGCTCCTCCCTTTCCTTCCTGAGACGCTCTTTCTCCTGCTTCTCCCGTTCCAGGCGAAGTTCTCGTTCCTTCCTCTCGCGATCCTCTCGTTCTCGCCTCTCCCGTTCCTCCCTTTCTCTACGCTCTTGACGTTCCTTCTCTTCCCTCTCTCTTTTCTCGCGTTCCACCCGCTCTTTTTCCTTCCTTTCCTTTTCTTTAGCTTCGTTTTCCTCGCGCTCTTTCCTCTCACGTTCTCTCTCCTCCCTTTCCCGTTTATCCTTCTCCTGGCGTTCCTTATCCAATCTCTCCCTTTCCCGTCTTTCCTCGTCCTTTTCTCGCCTCTCCTCCCGTTCTTTCCTCTCTTGCCTGTCACGATCCTCCTTCTCTCTCCGTTCTTGCCTCTCACGATCGTCCTTCTCCCTTCTCTCCTTCTCCTCCCTCTCCTTCCTCTCGTATCGCATCTCTTTGTCTTTGAATTCTCTCGCATGACTATCGTTGTCACCGACGTCGTTCGCCATGGAGGAACTCTCTTTCTCCTCCCGGTCTTTACGACTCCTCTCAACATCCGCGTCCTCTTTCCGCGATTTCCTCTGGCAATCCTTACTCTTGCTACTGTACTTCGACTCTCTGCCGTCTTTACTATCTCTAGACTCTCTACTTTCCCGGCTGCCGCTGCTGACCTCTTTCCTCAGACGTGGTCGCGAACTATCCGCGGACGTGAATACTAACAGTGACGACGAGGACGTCGAAGACGAGGACGAGGAGGAGGACGACGACGACGACGACGATGACGACGACGACGAAGAAGAAGAAGAGGTGACGCAGGAGGAAGAGGGGTTCGCGGTAGCGGACGTCGTAGTGGGCGGTAGCACTGAGGTCGCGGTTGACATGGAAGTTTGATAGTGACTGCCCGACAACGTGGACGACAACGACGAAGTGGTCGTGCTGGACATCGTCGTGGTCGCTGGTTGCGTGGTCGCGGTTGTCGTCAATGTTGTCGTGGTCGTTGCCGTGATAGCCACGGGGGTCGGTATCGACGCGGAGAACGCGATCGACGAGGCGGTCGTAACAGGCACAGACGAGGTCGCAGAGGACACGCCACTGCTGCCGCTACTGCTACCGCTGCTGCTACTGGTCAATCCTCGAGCGGTAGAAGCTCCAAGAGCGTGAATACTACTTACACTACCGTTGCTGCTAAGAATACTATTAGCTAACGCTAAACCGCTACTATTGCCGCTACTGGCTGCCGTTCCGCTACCAAGACCGATCGGTAGGGAAACCGGTGGTAATTCGGGGCTAACAGTCTTGATCGACGTGCCTGGGGTGATCGGTGCCGCCGGCGTCGGATGCACGCAATTGTGCTGCGCCGTCGACCGCGGGTCTGTCGTCTTCAACGCGGACGACATCGTGGTCGTGAACGTCAAACTGGATGTCAGCGACGTGCTCATGCCGATTTGACTGGCCGCGGAGCCGCTGCTGGTCAGCTGTACCGGCGGATGACTAGGAAATGGATACTGCAGGCAGACCTTGCTGGTGCAGCCGGCGCTCGACGCGAGGCCGCTCCCGCTGCCGATCATCGAACTGACACCGATCACGCCGGTGAATTCTCTCGGCTCGTACTTCTCGCTGAAGTTCTCCAGACGCTTCGAGTCCTCGTCGAACACGCTCCTCTTGGCAAGAACCGACTTGACGATGTCGCTCGGCTGCACCTCGTGCAGATCCAAGTCGAGCAGCTTGAATTGTCGAAACCTGAACCGTTCGGACGCGGTCGCGTCGAGCTTCGCCAGAGCATCGCCACCGGCGGCGCTCAGCGCTCGAGACCCGGACCACTTCTCGTATTTCTCGTCCAGGGAGCGTATCCTTTCTTCGAGACTAGGTGACTGGGGCGCCGCCTCGCTGTCGGAACTGGTAGGGCTAGGGCTTGGATGACGAGGCGGCGGCGAGGCTGGCGGTTGAGGGGCGGTTCGCGGACTCGGTGCCGTGGCCAGGTTCGCGCACGGCGGACTGGCCACTTTGGCGAGACTCGAGTTCCCTGATCGTCCGCTGTTGTTGCTGTTATTGCTGCTGCTGGTGTTGTTACCGCTGCTGTTATTGTTGTTATTGTTGTTGTTCAGCATCTGAGTGGCGAACCTTGGTAGCGGTAGCGACAGAGGGCCGTCGTGACTCCTCTCGCGAAACCGCCTTGGCTCGCTAGGCACCAAGTTCTCCGGCCTTTCGTCCACCAGCGGCGTACCTGGCCGCGATCCGTCGTGATGTTCGTGATGCCTGTAACGGAACGTACCATCAGCACTTCATGTTACAAACATTATAAAATGTGTACAGTTTCATGTAACGATTTTTTCAATTTTCTAACAAAAATTCTAAACAGTTGTCATTTTCCTTTCTCGTTACTTTAGTTGATTTTCCACTTCTTTTACTCTTTCCATATCTTTTTTTGAACTTACATATAAAATCTGTATGCATATTATATTCTATATTTATTCTTAGAATTTTATAAGCGAGCCAGAAGTTGAATCAGTCAGTATTCGTTAGACATGCGAATAATTCTACCATCTTTTATCTAACAATTACACACTAAAATAAACTTATTTTAGCGTAAAGCAGAAACCGACGGACTCCCTACCATCGTTCTCCACCGCATCAAGTCCCCAATATTTTCTACTCTCGCACCAACGACAGACTGAGCTGAACAAAGCAAACACCCAGCCGAAAATCCACTCCTCAAACAAACCTCGACCGCCGCTCTCTCTCTCTCTCTCTCTCTCTCCGTCAGATATCCCAAGTATAAAAACCATATGTACCTGCTGGTAACGTCGCGGCGGCGTTTGCAAGGTCCTGGTCCTCTTCCCTCGCAGCTCCCTCTCCTCGTGCTGTGATGCACGACCACCTTACTGTCGCTGACTCTTCTTATGTCCATACCTTTCCTGCTCGAGTGCGACGTGACCAGCAACGAGGCGATCTCCGGCTCGTCGTCCTCGCACAGTATCGCGGCGGACGCGCCGTCCAGTTTCGCGCGTTTCTTCGGCGCGAAACCGACCTCGTCGCCGCTGCTGTGGCACTCCTCGAGCTGCTCGAGCAGGTGCACCCTCTCCTTCTGAAGATGCCTGATATCGGGCGGAGGAAGCAGCGGCGGCGGCGGCGCGGGCGGGTCGACGCTCGTCACCACGCTCTGCACCGCGTGCCGTCGCGACGGCGGCGGGCAGTCGTCGTCGTTCAGCTTCCCGTCGCCGAGCACGCTGCTTTGGTAGTCGTCGTGGCTTGCCCCGCTGCCCTGGCTGAACTCGTCGTAGCTGCGGAACCGCCTTGGCGCCGGCTCGGTGTAGTCGCCGTCGTAGTAGGTTTCCTGGTAGGAGCGCCTGCTGCTGCGCGACATCGCCGTCGGATGGGCAGGACTAGCACCGGGCGTGCTACCGCCGCCGGAGGCGCGCGAGTAACTCGCGGTCCTGGACCGCGGCGGCGTCTCGTACCGGGTGAACCGGCTGCTCGAGTTCGACACGGTCACCCCGGAGTCGAAACTGCTGCGATCCCGCCTGGAAGGAATCCTTCAAATAACGGGTGTGTACTATATTTCGTGTTCCTCCTTGCTGTTACTGCGTAACGCGGAACTTGTTTTTGTTACGCGGTATTTGTTTTTTATTTTACTTTTAGAGATACACGTTTTCTCGTTGATACCCGCTTGTCGCCTTAGCCTCACAGAATAATATAAATCAATAATTGTCGCATTTCTCTCGATATCTTAAATATTGTCCATGTTTAAAAGCAAGTACAGCAAGTATCTGCGAGTGATAAATAACAATGATACGTAAAACAGATTGGTGTATGTAAAAGTAACGATCGTTACATTGTAGTCGAGTCGAGGGATTTAAAATTGAGCAAGTGATTAGAATCGTACAGTTGTTCGACTGAGACTAAGCTAGTTAACTTTGGACGGATACAATTTTTGATCGCACAAAAGTATACGTACGAGACATCGAAGGTCGCCGCCGGTGAGGGCCTCGTGTCCCAAGGTTTCTCACCGGCGATGCCCTGCCGCTCGAGGTGCTCGTAAAACGTTTCCTGGCACTCTCTGGAGGCGAAGTCGACTTGAAGACGGCGCCCACGGAGAGCAGCCCCCCTCATCTCCTTCACCGCGGCCTGCGCGCAGCTGATCTGCTCGAAGAAGACCAAAGCGTGCCCGCGTTCGCGGTCCACGACCACCTGATTTATGGGCCCGAACGAATGGAACTGTATGTTCAGGTACTTCTCCGACATACAATCTGAAAGAACGTTGAAAATAATTTCGTTTATAACTTGATCCATTTGCTCGAAGGATTTAAAAATTGCGAAAAAAGAATGTTTCGAATTTCGAGAGACGAAGGAGATCGTTGCGTCCCTGCTAGAGCGACGACTTCTGGACATTTTTGGCAAATCTTCACCTTTCACTTGCTTACTGCTTGCAATTGAGACGTTTAATTGTTTCGTGTTCAATAGAAATCTAATTTAAGATTCGCACTCGCGACACGAGTTTTTCATAAAGTCAGCCCATGATACGATTTAGTTTCATGGTAAGCACTTTTGAACACGAGATTTAACAAATCTATCGTACAAAGCAATGAGCAATTGCATTGAAATTGTTGGATGTATGTTACTCGAGAGGCTAGAAGAGTTGCTCCGATGGTTTGGAAATGTAAATTCTGAAGTTTTATAGACGATTCGCGGGGAAATCGATATGGCTCTTTACGATAATTACCTCCAATGCCGTCAACCCATACACAGGACGTGGGCATCGACTTTCCAAATCCGAGTTTTATTCGATTCGCGCCCAGGTGTTCGCCGTCCATTGATCGCATAGCTTTGACGACGCTACCAATGTCGGAGTATTGGCAGAAGGCATAGCTTGACACCGCGCCTTGTTTCTTAATATCTATCTCCTGTAACATTCGAAAATGATGTTTACCCGTCTGCAAACGTCATTGACGACTTTACGCAAATTATTCTACCCAGCGGCACTCTGTCGGACGATTAATCAGAAAAATGTGTATTTCTAACTCTCAAGTTAACGGGCTGTTACATGTATCAACCCCTCGACAAACCAAGACGATTGCCATCAAATAAGAAAAAAGGAAAAGGAACACGTGTAGGATATTCTTCTGAGAACTGTCTCTCTCCCTTAAGTTTCACCAGAATCAGCGGGTATGCGGGTTCTGTAAATTCGTCAAACTAACGCGCGAGGTTCGTCCAATGTATCGTGACCGCCACAAAGATAGAAAGCAATGATGAAGGAAACGAGGAAAGAGACAAACAAATAATACGTGGAGAAAAAAAAAAAAAAAGAAGGAAGATAAAAAGCATCATTGAACTTACTATTATCTCTCCGAAAGGCTCGAAGTGCTTCCTAAGCTCGGACGCGGTGACGTCCTTCTCGAGGTTGCCGATGAAGAGGGTCCGCGTCGCCTTCGGATGGTACTCGTCGAGCTCCGCCTCGTACGGCCTGAACTCGTTGTCCTCGACATCGTACCCCTGGTACGGGGCGACCTCGATCTTGCAGCCGAAGAACAGTTTGTCGTGGGACACCTCGAGCGCCTTCTCCACGTCCTCGGGCTTCTTGAAGCAGACCAGGGCGTAACGGTCGCCGGCGGCGCCGACGACCTTCACCCACGTCACTTTCCCGTGCTTTTTGTACTCGTGGAAGAGGCCGTCCTTGAGGGATGTGTCGCTGCTGCGTGCCGGCAGATTACGGACGCAGATAGCGAGCGGCCTGCGGTCCTCGGTGACGGCGGCATTTCCGGTGCGGTGCGGCGAACTACCGGGCGACGTGCTGGCCCCGGAAGTGCTCCCGGCGGAGCTGCCGCTGCGGCTGCTGCTGCTGCTGCCGGAACGGCTACTGCCGCTCGGCGAGCTGCTTCCGCTTCGCGATTTTCTCCGCTGTTTTTTGTGCTGTCGTAGCGCGCCGCTGCTACCGCTGCCGCCACCTCCGCCGCCGCCTAGTGGAACAACACGACGAATGTAATCTACGCACGGTACAGATACATTGTTTACGTTATTTCCTCTTCGAGACTATTTCCCATTCGTATTATATACAGTGGTTGATTATTTAGTTAGTCGATTTTAAAAGGCAACCGAGTTTCGGTGATACACGTGCGTGTGGGTTACGTAGAACTGAAGAGGTAAATTCGGACAGAGACTCCTCTCTTTTGCTGTGCTAGCGATATTATAGTTATTATAAACGTTCGTTAATTTGTCTCGTTAAAGTGTTTCCTATGTTACGTATCAGTATCAATAGTACCGACCATTTGTAATAATGAAGTTTGTACGAAGAAAATGGTTTTAATTTTCTATAAGCAAAGTTAGAATTTATTTGACCTGGTAAGAACTTTATTTAATTTTGGATTCGAATAGAAAAGGAGGTCTATGTCCGAAAACAGTTTATCCAGTTCTCCAAAAATAACGCGCTGGCAAATTCTGTACGCCAATGGTACTTGTTTGATGTGGTGTGTTATGCGTCTCAATATTCATGGTACAACCGAAAGCAGAGCGACGCTCTGAAAGGAAAGAAGAAATTAATCGAAACAATTGAACCGATTAAATAAGTAAATTGAATCTTCGACTTTGATTTATTCGAAAACGAAATCTCAAACGTAAACGATGTCGCTCTACATTTTCCACTTCCTCTTTAATGCGGAATGACCTCATGTCAATTGCACTACCCGCATTTTACATTCATCAGCCACTTGACCGAATGCATTCGTCGAATTTTAAAACTCGATTTTCTCCAAAACTGGGCCTCGAATGATAAAACAAATCAATTATTCTTAATTTTCGCCTTACGGTGTTCGCATAGATTCATAGCAGTTGTACCATCAAATTGGATGACATCTTATATGAAACCATTTTTGAAAAAATAAGTATACACGCGCACACATTAACATCGTAATTAAAAATATATAGTGTACCATTAAGAATTAATATTGGACGACATTTATTTAAAAAAAAAAACGTCTTAAATTATATTGACATACTTCACGTGCCAGGCGCGCGTGTAATTATAGGTTGAAGTCTACGTTGTGCAAATAATTAAAATTGCGCGCTTGTGCATCCCCCGCCCACCACCCGTGGTACCACCCTTTTCATTTTCTCTGTCGCTTGTAAAGCTTTTGTCACTCGCAAGAAGCGTTCTCCTCTCTCGAGCTGAGATTATCAGGGCGATTGTCACGCTTTAGATCTGATCACACCGTGCCATTAAGGAACGGTCACGTCTCCAGGATTCCACGACACGGAACCGAGGCGATGTGCAAGCGTAACCTCGTTTCAGGTGGATCGCGATTTCCGCGCGAAAAACGTTACGAAGCGTGTATCGAAAGATTTAGGCGATACGTTAGCCATGCATGACGCGCGCTCGGGAGAGAGCACCGATCACCTGTGGAACATAAATCACGGAAACGAAAGGTTTAGACTCGACTGTTCGCAAATCTGTATCAATTTCGAATTGGACGATGCCAGAGATGCTGAATAAAAACGCATTTCCATCATCTATAAATACGTTCTTACGCGATCGTCGCAAGGATCACTCAGGTTTAAATGAAAAATTATTAACTCTAAATGAATATCGAATGAGTGTCAATTTGTTCGCATCTACGTTGGTGAATTGATGCACTTGCAGACACTGTTATTCACAAGTCACCAGACACTTGTTAATTTTATATAAATCAAGCAGGGCTTCTAATAGAATCTTCGAAGGAAATTTATACTGCAAATAATTAGCGAATACAAAGTTTATCGTGCAAATGTGCTATCAGAGTTTGTTCCGATTCTAAATGTGAAATTTTGTTATCCCTCTTTCGTGCTAAAAATGATAGAAAAAACGAATAATGTTTTTACTTGTCTAACAACTTCCAGTTATTATTTTCTCTATTGTAAAAGTGTCTAGTCATGCACGGACATATGATTGGTTGTAATCATCAACAAGTACGCGAATCAACGTATTTCTCCCATCCAAATACAGTAATATAATTTACGAACGAGCATCAAACCAAGATTGTACAATTCATTGGCAAACATCTGACGTCAAAGCGAGCATGTGATTATGATTTAACATAGTACTTCTACCTGAACGAAAGCAAAAACAAATTCCAGTGCAACGGATTGCGATGGGTGGTCGAATTGAAAAAGGAAAAATTCTCAAGAATAATAAAATCCTTAATGACCGCAACGACGATGTATCATCCGGCAATGGTAGCGTTCCGGAGTCGCGTGGAAAGCGCGCGCTTCCGGAACACGAAACAGGGTGAAGAAACGCGATAGCGGGCAGAAAACGAGGAAAAAGCCATGGTACGCTCTATGCGCCGCGTCCACCTGCGAGGAGAGAAAGATCCACGGTGGTGAACGCCGTGGACGCAGACGCGGACGCAGACGCAAAGGTGGAAGCGAGCGTTTGCACGCGAACGTGGTGGTATATAAGAGGATGCGAGGGGTGGTGCTGATGCATTTCTATCTACAGTAGAGTGCAAAAGTCTTAGACCACCTGTCCGAGAAATGATTTACCGTTCGAAAAATGAATTTAACGATAGTTACTTGAACGGTTGAATTTTATATTCATTTATTTGCATTAAGGTTAACACGTTCGCTGTCTGGTGCAACGCAGACTGATTTCAATTAGTGTTGTCATGGACTGCGTCATTCTGAAGCATTTACAGTACTGTTTTCATAGTACATAATTCATAAGATCGTAGTTTTTGTCAGGGTAGCTTTTTGTTCAATATGTAAAATGATTTTAACGCGCATGAAATTCCAAAAAAAAGGATCTCGTTGTAACAACATTTTTTACCATTATTCTATTATGTTACGTGGCAAATTTTCTGTAAAGTATCATCCGTATAATCATGGTGGACTTTGCAGAATGTGTGGGTGAAAACTACAGTGAACACCTGGGCAGTGAACGTGCTAATTGCGTCTAGAAGTATTGATTAATTTAGACTAATCAATATTTCGTAGAACCTCTGAAAAAGTCATTTGCCATTTCCTACCAGCCTGTCTTCAACAACTTTTAACTTCTACTCGAGCATCCGTTTGAAATTCCTTTACCGAACTTCAACGTTAAACAAAAATAAGATAATCCGTGTTTTGATAATCGAGAATTCACAGTGTTTAAATCTACCACCTATTCGTCCCGGAATAACGGAGAACCCTAAAGGCCAGAGGAAAGAATAAAAATGGCAGAAAACGGAAGAAAAACACCATCGAACAATTCACTTGCACAATGTCCAACAACGTCCAGAAAGCATCGTCCAATCGGTGGGAAGATTCGGACGATTCCTCCATCCAGGTGATCGGAGACTTTCGCTGTAGAACGCTGTATGTATACTATAAAGGGCAATTACCTTGCTCGTCCTGGTAAGCGTCGTTGTTCGCAGGCGAGGGTGGCGGCGGCGCGTTCCCGTACCTCGAGGTCGTCGACTCGTAGGCCGACCAGGAGGACGGCGGCAGGCCGCTCCGATGACGATCTAAGTGGGGCGGGGGCGGCGGCCCGGAGGCGTAGGGGCCGGTCCTCGAGTAGAGCCGATCCCTCGCCCTGGTCGATGTCACGTGGTAAGAGCCGGCCGGAGGTGGACGTCCGCGGGGTATATAGCCGCCAGGATCACCGGGTGAAGGGTCGGCCGGGTGGCCGCCGACGACGACGACGCCGCTGCCTCCGCCGCCGCTGACGCCGCCGACGCCGCCCCCGGAGCCGACCCCGCGGCTGCCTCGCTCGCCGCCGTAGAAACTGCCGTGTGAGCCACGCGACTCGAAGCCCTCGCCGCCTCTGTCGCGGTCTCTCTCCCTCTCCCGCTCCCTCTCACGGTCTCTCTCCCTCTCCCTCTCCCTGTCCCTCTCTCTCTCCCTGTCCCTATCCCGGTCCCTGTCCCGGTCCCTGTCACGCTCTCTGTCCCTCTCCCTCTCTCTGTCCCTCTCTCTATCGCCAACGCCGCCACCGCCGCCGCCACCGCCGCCACCGCCGCCGACACCGCCGACGACGACGCCGCCGACGATACCGCTGCCGACGACGCTCCCGACTCCAGCGGATCCTCCGCTGACGCCGCTGCCGCTGCTGCTGCCGCCGCCGCCACCGCTGCCACCGCCGCCGCTGACTCCGCCGCCGACGCTGCCGCTGACGATGCCGGGACCAACGCCGGCGACGCCGCTTCCGACGACGCCGACTCCGGGGCCGCTACCCCCGCTGGATCCGTGATCCTCCGAACTTCTGCAACACGCCAGTACAGTCGCGTTAGTCGTTAGTAGGTCGCTTCTCCTAATTTCCTCCGATCTTCGCTTTTCTTTCATGGTGGATTCGTTAGTGTCGCATATAGGGGATGGTTTAGTGTGAAATCCTCGATAAGATTGCGATTGAATTTCAAATTGTTATTATGTGCAAGTTAAATTTAAGCTAATCTGTGTACGGAACGTGTGCATGGTTTCTAACTACGGATTCTGCTCCGTAGATAAAACTATCAATCGATGTTACAAAGTACGAACGGATAGAGAATTTGAAATGAAATTCCATACAGATCTCTCAACATCGATCGTACCTCTGATGCGCTCTAACATCGGGTGAATATTATAGCGCAAAGTTTTCGCGGCCGTTCGTCGTTTCGTTGCCTGAAGTAAACGGTTCTTGAAACTTGGAAACTGAATGTCGATCCTGCGCTATTAAATTTCGGTGAAACGTGCGCGACGAACAAAACATCTAATGATCCAGATAAAGTTCGGCACGATTATCTCAATGAACATTATACGCCTATATTTAATTCATTAAACAGATAACTTTATACCTGAACGTATATTTCTATGCATTTTGTACTCGTACAAATGTCGAAACATTTGCGATCTATTCGTTATGTTAACCCCAAAGAGGTAATAGCTGGCCAACTAATTCCAGTTCCTTCAACCGCTCAGTCCCGAGCGCTCGCGATTTTTTCTGCAGTCTGAACGTTAACACTGCTCTTCCTGCATCTTTATCGGGCCGGTCATACCAGTCGGGGTCAAAGTTCGAAAACGTGGGCTCGTTATCACGATGTTGCGTCGAAGTTCGCCGTGTATCCTGTACTCGTTCCTGAACGTGTGGAGCGCGGTCCGTGCTCGCGCGAGTATGCGCGCGCACACAGGCATGCCGTTCCGAGGCGTTCGAGAGACGTTAACGACATGCACGGGGCCGTAATCGCGGCGAAGAATCAGCGGCCTTTCTCCCGACGCCTCCTCGCGTTCATTCCGTTACCATACGGTCACCACGCTTATCTCCCACCTTCGCGAGAAACTTCGACCTGAATCTCTTTAAAGGCTAGATTACGCGTGGCCGTTTTGCGTTTCTCAAACGATCTTGTTTGCCAGAAAGGGGAACCGGGACGTTTCGCCATGCGAGCCCCCCACGCCTACCGCGCTGGTGAAATTTTCCGTTACTCGGACGACACCGTTTTTCTTTTCCTCGTTTTCGGTTTTCCATCCTCATCCGTTTCTGCACTTTTATTCCACGCAATGTACCCTTTCATTTGTTTATCGGATACCCTAATAAAATGCATAGACCATGGTTAAATTCTTGTGTCATTCGAGTAGATGAAAGGCATTAGTATTAAAAATTTCACCCTCAAAAATTTCACCTTGTTATTGCTACTTCAAATATTCTGCATGCATGGCTAAAATTGGTTAATCAACGTTTATAGTACCGTTGTAATAACAACAGTAATAATACGTAACGATGTACATTGGTAGTCCACGAAAAAAAAACAGTTCGGACGCAAAGCACCTGAGCCATCTTGGGTAACCTAACCTTAATATGTTTCACAAGATTTCTTGCAAAATCGATACGATAATACCATGCAGTGGTGAAATTGTAGAATTGCGATTGCCCTGTTCAATATGACCAATGAAATACAAAAATAAAATTAAAGGATTACCTCCTAAACGTAATAATTGTTCTTTTATAATTCACTTCGTTGCTTTCAAATTTTCTTCATATTTAAGGCATATATTATGAACGTGCAATGAAACGATTCATTGATATTAAATTATTGTAGAACGGTATTAAACTCGCAATGACGACAGATAAAACAATTCTGCGGCAATCATTTAATTACCGCGTAATCTCGATCGTCTGCAACACAGTTCGTCGCACTTTTGTAACGCGAAGACAGAAAGACGCGCTTCGTGTCCTTTCGTTCATTTCCCGCTATCTTCGACTCATCTGGATAGCGTGATAAATTTTGTTTGTCTGCGAGTACGAACAAGAAGAACGAAAGGAAAAAATATGTAGCAGTTATAAAAACATGTGTAAGCAAACACGGGTGATCGGTTGGCGTATCAAGGACAAAACGATACACGATATCAGTCACGCGAATGATAGCAATTCAATATCGTTGACGTGGATCGCGCGGGGCAGACCCGCGTCTTCTAAAAAGTGTTCGCTCCCGCGTACTGTCCAGGATCGCTACGGATTATCGATTCGACCTCGTTATTTCGAGGTTCGTACTCGGAACGGTTTCAGCTAAAACAGACGAAAAAAAGGCGAGAAATCACGCATCGCCATAAACGTGTTACTGGACTTATTAAGATTAACGTTTACGTCGGTGCGTGATAATGTCATTCGTATCGATTTGAGTGGAGCTTATCCCGCAGATAATGGACTTGAAAAAATTCGAACATCGTCATTTTCATCCGTAGCGCTATTAAGCTTTTATACGTGATATAAAACCGATAGATACGGTTATTTGTTTCTCGAATACAACACGGGTGGTCTGTACACAGACAACTACAATTGAGCTGTAGGTTTACTTTTCTCTGCTAAATGTGGGTTTTGATGGATTAAGGATATTTCTTTGTAACGTTGACACGAAATTGGTATGAGGTGCTGTTTCGTACAATATCTTACTTCACTTTGTTATGGATTAATTTCGCATCGTTGGTCTACGTTCCAGATTCTTAAACAGACAATTGTTCAACTCTATTTACAATTTCCTAAAATACCATACTTAGGGTTGTCATATAAAATAGTTGTAGCTGGCATGGTTGCGATATAGCGACCGATAAGATATTTCCAAGATAGTAGTAGTGTGTTTACACGCATTCGTTGATAATGGAACTACTGATTCTACTGCAAACTTCTGCTCGCTTTACACGACTCGTTGTTAAATTTGCACTTCGTCATTGGAGTATGTGTTATTAATTAACAAACGACATAGACCGATCAATGGGAAGCAATATTGAAATTATTAATACAAATACTGCAGTCGAAGCTACAACTGGGTCAACAGAATTTTTGCAATGTAACGATCACCTCATTAAACCGAGCCAGATGAAAAAGTAATTACACCACGCACTTGGTACCTATCCATATGGATGATTCGTATGCAAATCAGAAATCTTAAACAATGATGTCACCGTTAAGGCGATAATATGGTCACCTCTGTTCGCCAATTTACCATTATCATAATGAACTAACTATGTTATTAAGCAGCTATTTGACAAACATCGAAGGACGGGCATAACAGTTTTCGCTCATGATTCGACGTTGATTATTAATTTTCCTATCCACTCGTATCTAAAAAAATTTCAAGCCTAACATAACGTCCTTATCTTCGAAAAATAAAATGGTACTTTAACCATAGTAATACATTATTCTTCTTAGATGTTATCATAGGTTTCCAAATACTTAGATCATCTTTATCGACGATTAAGTGATGACAATGACGATCAATTCTTAGAACATTCCTCCGTGCATCTATCTTTTCTCCAGCAATCTTTACTAAAAAACAAAAAAAAACTAGCAGGCTGATATTTCAACTCTTGCCATAACAGATTTAAGTTCTACAGTATTTCGCTGCAGAACTTGCTCGTTAAAACAAAAGCGAACAAAGGTTTCGTTAAATATATTAAAAGGTGAATCGTCAGGTTCAAAGTTCGTATGTAAAAATTCTCGTTCAGGATGCAGTTTGCGATTTATCTAACTACGCTCCTGGAGATAGCCAAAGCAGTCTCTCCCATCCGTCTCGGTTCACAGCCGATCGCGCGCTAATGTGCGCGCGCAGTTCTACGGACGTGGCAACATCGCCAACGACCACGTCGTCACGGTCACCTGACTTTTCGTGGAAACACGACGCTGCTGTACGCACGGATAAGGTATGCGACGAATGCTGGTAGAGTGCATTGGCTGTATTTTGTTCTCGTGGCTCTCGATGGAACGGTGAATTCGAGAGTACCAGGAGAGGTTCAATGAAAGAGGCGAACGGGGACATAAAGGGCTGCGTTTCATTCTCTCCCTCCTTTCTTCTGTTCACGGTCGACCAGCGCGGGGAAAGTATGAATCCTTTTTCTTTTCTTTGTAACGCATGTAAGGTGATTCTACGACAGCTCGAATGCGCGCGTACGGCGACCGGAATAGCCGGGGCCACGCCGTGTACACGTATCATGTGGCCTGGTAAAACAAGTGCGTGGCAGAAACGTTCCGACGAGTGGGCACCATCGTGAATATGGATCATGCTACGGTTCCAGTGGGCACGTGTTCCGCGGAACTACGTATTGTTAAGAAATCGATCGGGACGTGTATCGATGCGCCTTGGAACAATAATACGATAACCGGCCACCGTCGATCGATTATCGGCTGGTTTATTTCCACGAACGCGATATTTCGTGGCGCACGCGACTCCATGTGACTCGTCACGACGACTGATATCTAATTCTATTATACATCGCGTCGTATGCTTGGTCGCTGAGAAACGAACGCGATCAGCTATTCTGAAAAACAAGCAGAAAATACGGCTTCATCGAACCGTTAATTACGTTACGGATGCGACGCCGATAAATTAATCTCCTTATTGGTAATAAAAATTGGTGGAGCGAGTTCGTTGCTCGGTTTTTTTTCAACGTGAATTGTATGTATAGAGAATGTGATCGGATTACTAAAACTAAATTCTTTCGAATAATATGCGACGATTTTGTACGTGCTTCTTGTAGGAATTGTAAGGAAAAATTGATATTATAGTTTCGAAACAGAAATACTTATCGATTAGTTATGTTATAGGAAAAGAGAAGTCTTATATTTTCGTCGTTAATTCTTACCGAATGCCAAATCCGTCAAATATTTTTTTTACAGAAATTACAACTAACTTACGAGCGAAGCATGTGCATTAGAAAAGTGTAAAGTCATTTCAGGGGTTCTGTTGATTTATGAAACTTATTACCGTAGGAACAATTCAAATGCGACGATAAATTTTGCCACGTTATTTCTTCGTACGCGGTGCCGCTCAACGCGTGTCCATAAAGGTTGTTTCAATTTCGTTCCAATCTATTCAAGATGCGCGCGAGTATATCTTAGGAACAGCTTTAGAGTCGACGGAGTATTTTATTAAATTATTGAAAACGTTCGATTAGCCAAGCTTCGCGGCATGATGGGTAAAGTCGTTCCACGTTTGAAAACGAATGCACGGACAATTCAGTAAATTAGACTCTTATCGATTGGTAGATATTTAGCGATAGTGGCCGTACTAGACTACGAAAGTGTTTCGTTTAAATCATTTCGAACTTTTCGATTACGTATTTCTAAAATAATATTTTCGTGTTCAGAGACAATTCCGATTAGAAAAGGTTAAGAGTCGACAAAATGGAGGAACAATGACAATGGCGTTAAATGTAATTGCTTTCCCAGTTTGGCGACTGTAAAAGTTCACAGCATACGTCAGTAATGTTTAAACCGAAATAAAAGCGAGCATTATGAAACGCAAAACGTAACGTCAACCTTGACCGTAACATTGCAAGAGGTTAAGATATAACCGACAATATTCATAATGCTGAATCACGACTACTTTATCATTACCACCGAGTCTTTATACAAATCTATATACGGCGAATAAAAGGAATAATGTTATGGCTATGTTCTATGCCTGAAAATACCGACGCGGAAAACTTCCTTGTTGATTAGATTAAATTAAGTCCAGTTAGGTTGACAAAACATGCATATGTGGCAAGAATAGAGGTACTATCTTAGCAATTGCATATTGTTTTCATTATAAACCAATATGGAGAATATCTTTTCTCTGCCTGTGCTACTCCATATTGTGAACGTACAGTACACTACAACTCCTACATATAACAAGCAGAATATGCGTTAATCGACTGTCTATACGTGTTATCGGTAAGACTTCCGGCCAACAACAAGCTATTAGTAATTAGGTTCAAAAGTTACGCGAAAACTTTCGACCACGGATAGCTATAGTCGAGGGTCAACTGTACATTACTATGTGGGGAGACAGTCTGTTATCGTTTTTATACAATGAACTAGGCACAGCCAATAGAATTATACACATCGTTTTGAAAAACGTACTTCTTTCAGGTATTAAAAGTACCGCTAATGTTTCGCCAGTTCGTTTTTTAATACATTATTCGAGAATACTAAGTGTTGATGCATTATTCGGTGCATTAAATAAAGACGTATAACACGTGAAAGGTGATTGTACGTATTGATAAATGGACGAGGCAACAACGCATAAATCCAACAATAGTTCCGTGCTGCAAAATGAAGGGATGCGGCGCGATATTAGAATGGACAGAGAATCGTAATGCATACACGTAGACTGTACGTGAATTTTGTTAGGAGAAAGAGATAATGGGACGGCCGTTCGTCCGTAACGACGTTTCAATGTCGTTTTACCTGCTTCCTGTGACGTGCGATTTAATTAATTCCCGCAACGTGACTCGCCGCAAAAACGGCGTTCATACGTGCCATTTTAACAGTCAAAATGTTCGGCCGTCTTAATTTTGTATATCAGTTTTGCAATTCGTAGAAAGAATGATTAAAAAATAGCACCCCTAACTGCCCAGAGAAAACCCAAAATATATAAATACAACCCTAATCCATCTATACATGTATTGTGCTCCTATCGTTGCGTTTACTTATTTATTTAAAATTAAGTGACGCCAAAAAGTATTTTCGTATTTTCCGAACGTAGCGTTTGCCGTACACGAACAAAGTATGCCAATAACTCGACGAATGAACACAGAATTTGAACGTAGACGCTTAAGCAAGTCATTTAATAATAAAACAAAAAGATTGCTCGCACGTACTTATGTGTACAGCTTCGAATCTTATACGTTTTCGTTGCTCTTTAAGTCAACGATTAGCCAATTTCTATCACCGCGCTTTTACGAAATGAAACTGGCCAATGTTTTCAAATGTGGTCGAAAAAAGGTGAGAAAAGAAAGTGGGTTTTCTTTTAAAAATCAACATCATGAAGCTTACCCGTGCGAGGGAAACCTGTGCTGTAGATGCTGTGGCTCGTAGTACTGTGTTGTAAGGGCTCGCTCCTCCAAGGTATGCTCAGTCGCGTGGGCCTTCGCTGCGGACTTGATATCCATGAACGCCACCGTCGCGGAGACACCCCCTGTGCTACCTGGGGCACCACCACCCCCGCCACTACCGCCGCCGCCAGAACTGGAACCGGAACCACCCTCGTTGCCTTCTCCGAGGGAACCACCGGAACTTCCGTCCACGGGGCACTCTTCGCCCCGCGGCAGCAACTTGACGCTCTGCACGCGTCCATATCTGGAAAAAGAAAGTTCTCGTTAAATCGATGTGGGGGAATCGTTTCGATTATCGAGTTTAAGGAAACGCGATGCACATCGAGGGTTAAGGGAAACGTGAAAATAGACAATAGGTACAATTTGGTAGGTTATGGAACGCGATAAGTTTAGCCAAATTGAGACTTCGATTTTATTAGTCAATTGTAGCTTTATATCGAGATTCCAAGTTTAATAACACACCTAATACGGAATACTAATAATGGAAATCACATTGGCGCCGCAGGGGAACTGTTGTAGAAGAGGGGAAATTGTAAAAAAATACAAATTATTGTACAAGTTCGTTGACAAGTGCAATTTGTATAATTCAATTCACTTAAATATATCGCTACGTTATTATCCAACCACGTACTTTCAGCTGAAGTTACTTCAGTGAGAGCTTAAAAGCGCACCACCACCTACGCAGAAAGTTTCAAGACACGGGGGCACGACTCCTGAAAGTATAGGTCGGCAAAGAAATAAGCAAGATGATCATTTATGGTCCGTTTTCTGTAGTATGTAATTGAAACAATGAAGTACGATAGAGTGAACTCAATTTGAGCACGTTTATATAGCACTGCAATATGCAGTTGGAGCAATGAAATACGATAGAGTGAACTCAATTTGAGCACGTCCTTCCTTTTATTAGCTGCCGTTAGCAATAAATTTGTAAAGGATGTAATTGCCATCTACAATATAGTAAAGAGTTAGGTCTTGTTTGAAATTTTGCGTTAGTAGCTGGATCTATTAATAATTCTCCCTTCTTTACATTTAATAGTACATTCAGCACCATTTAGAATATTATATTATATTATATTCGATAATCTTTTGCTAAATCCCTTGCTTTATGGCCTAAAGTAATTAAATTACCTACTTGAATTACTCGATCCCTTGAAGTAGCCTATCTAAGAATCAACGTGCTTCAATTAAGGAAGCTAATAGAAATATTACTGCATTGGAGTTAATATTTCATATCTACGCTCTAATACCCTCATTTTTTCCTCCTAATTATTATGAAGAGTATACTTGATTCGCTTATCATAACTTAAAATTCAATTCGTTTCCTATTTATTTGAAACCGTACCTTGTTTCCAATAATCGTCCATTATGTGTACAATATATACATTCCGTAGCAAGTGCAATGCTCAGACGTAAAAGTGTAGTTAAAGTTTGCGCACTTTACAACCATGAGAGGTCTTTAAAGAAAAGTTTATAAGGTCAAGTATGACTGTAAAACTGCACAAAACTGCTTTATGCTTCGATATTAGCGTATAACTCGCTTACACATGGAACACCAAGTTTCTGTGAACGCTACCGTTACTACGATACGACAGCACTGGACGATAATCGGGACAACAGGTCAAAAGGGATCGTTTAGGATTTCGAAGAATAAAAGATGCCAGCACTCGTAATCCTCTGCCTCCGGAAAGGTTCTCCTCTTTCCCTCGATACCTGACACAGACACAGGAAATTAAGTCGAGAAAACAGAAACATAGATATGATCGGTGGGATGGAAAGCGACTTCGATCGAAGTCATCCCTCGCTACGCTTGGGTTCGCACGGGTAAAAAAGAACCCGTTTTGGTGAATAATGATCGAATAGTTCAACTTACAAGGTGGTATTCATTCTATATTATTTAGCTACTTTTTACAAGCGCAACGAATCGAACAGACAGATATGTTCATCTTGGAGAATAACAAACCGCGTAGCTCGTATCTCGTTCGATCGTAATTTGGATTCGATAGACTTAAAAGAAATCGCGCCTTGTCTTCACCCAGTAGAAAACGGAGATATTGAATTTCGGTGAAATTAAAGAAAACAAAGAGCCAAAGTTGTTTCTGGCACACCCTATGTAGAGAAAGAAAAGCTCGACGATAGTAGAAACGGACTTTACTACAAGGTGAGGTAGGGTAACCGACCGGTAGTGGGGAGCCAGCCATCTTGATAGGTCGATCGAGAGAAGAATATTACGCGCAAGCGCAAAGACTCGAACGGTTTCGGAGTATCTCGGGGAGTTGTTCGTCTAATCCCGCGTGAGTCGCACGTATTTCCTTGTGCGTTCTTCCGAAGAAAGCCTTTGTTTTTTTTCTCTCGGACCATATACGCAGCTACTAATACTTATATCAACGGAAAATGCACATCAGAATAATCCGTTGTTTGTTCTTCACGCTCACAGGCGACAGTAGTAACGCGAAAGAGGGAATTATGCGCGAAAATTGGGCGGCACACCTTGGATACTATAGTTCGCTCGGATTAACTGCGCAAAATATTTGCTAGGCCATTACGTAACCGAGAAAAACGGTGGATATATATATTTTTTAAAACGAGAATACCAAAGGACATATTTATCGCGGTACTCGAGCGATTTTTATATCGTGATACGTCGGGACCGTTTCGAATGGGGCGTGGTCGGTTCGCTCTCTTCCATATGCGTGTGATTATTCGATGGCGGAGAAAAGGGCACGCGAACTTTCTGTATAACGGGTTTTACGTCTTTCTCGTTGTTCCTTGTCTTGCTTGAAGGTTTCAAAAATTTGTTCGGCGTGTTGGAACAGGTTGGATCGTGTGTAACAAGAAAGGTTACTTCGTTTCAAGAACTCGTTTTAAAAATTGCCTCCCAGTCGACAGGAGTTAATTCTCGGATTTGTTTCGATTCCCCTACAAAAGAAAGGAGAAACGGAGGAGAAACGAGTTTTAACATCGCAGCGTATACATCCTTTGAAGATTGTTCTCACAAAATGGCAGCCGCAGCACCGACCCATCGTTTACGGGCGACTACTCCTTTGTCGAATCATTTCTATTCTATAAATTACGTGTTCATTTCTTCGCAATTGCGATTACGATCGATAGCACCGAGTCTCTCGCAATGGATACTCACGGATCATTTTACGGTGTGATGTGTGGAGTGTTATTTCGAAATTACGAAAGTCTCCTCGCCACGGTATCGAATAATTTTAAATTGTCATAGGTGCGCAGGAAACGCTTGAATTGAGAATAAAGTGGACAACAGCAAAGAGGAATTGAAATCAGTGAAAACAAGGGAGAGAGTTGGATCGATACGTTAATTCGCAATATCATTATCGGGCGTTATTCTGCGTGACATTTTACGAAAGGGAACCGATCACGGTCTGTGCGTCGTGCCTGCAAGAGTTCCATCCCACCCATCCGCTTTCTGCCACCCCTCCTGGTTTCCTCTCTTATACATCCTCGTGCGAGAAGCGGGTGTGCGCGCGCATACGCGATCGTGAGAGGCAGCACTGAAAAGTCTTGCGCGCGCGCGCACACACGCATACACATCCGCTGCGAACGTCCCTTTTCTCTGACACACATGAGTGAAAGCGGGTGAGAGAGGAGTGACGAGAGGAGAAGAAATTAGAAGGCCAGAAGAAGGAAGGGGAAAAGATAGAGTGAGAGAGAGAGAGAGAGAGAGAAAAGCAAGTGCCACGGTGGCTGGCTGGCTGGCTGGCTGGTTGGCTGGCTGGCGAGCGAGCCGCAAACCGTATCCATATTCCCCTCCAAAGACCCCGCTCTCGCGCTGTGCTTGTCGAGGAATTTTACTTCGGCAGACTCGCTCCCAGACTCGATTCCTTCGTTTCTTCTCTCCGTCCGCCAGCAAAGTATGGCGAGAGTTCTATGTGAAAACATTAGCATGACTTTCCATAAATTTCAAGTCTCTAGGTCAGAATCATATTTTTTCCGCGACAAAATGGAAAGAGGAAAAGAAAAATTGCATAGAATGTCGGGAGCGCCGCGATCCGCGGCCATGCTGATCATCGTCCTCTGTTTGTCCATGTCGATACACCGAGTACATGGCTCTGCAAAACAACAGATAAACCGAGTCCGTATCTCACGCGTTTAAAAATATTCGAACAGGTCTACGAACGGAATGTCCGTATCTACCGTGCCCAGGGAGAAATAGTGATAATTCCATAGAACGCCTGGAGTGTGTGACGTTCTTCGAACATAAGTTCTAATCTTTAAGTGATCCACTTCTCTAAGATCTCAGTATATCGCAATCGATTGCTAGATAGAAATAAGAATAAAAATTCTCCTATTTTTATCAGGGATAATGGTGCCGTTCCAATTATTCGATGTCGACATTTCCTTCGCCGATAAAGGGTGTGGGATGATGAATATTATTATTCGTAGACGTAAAAGTGCTTTAACCACGTGTTTGGTCAGAAACGAGGCCGCATTGGGAAACCGAATCTCATGTCCCAGCGTAGCGGCATCCACTCGGACGACCGTTTGTCTTTCTACGTTTGAAATGGGAGACGTACAGGAAATCAATACATCGGCCCACGGTTAAGAGTTCCTAAGCTGTCATTGAGTGTGTGAGTGTATGTACATGTACACGTGTGAGCATTGAGAAGAGAAAGGGAGACGAAAAAAATTCCCTAGGGTTCTACAAATCAATTAACGTGTCGCACAGTAAATTTTATTAGTCTAGCTATTTTCCTAATCCGTTTAAATCGCATGCAAAATTTTAAACATATAACGTAAAGGTTCTCCACGTTACGTAAATGCTATTTCGAATTTTGTTAAAATTTTTCCACACAACCTACTCTCTTCTTATTATAGTAGGCATACAGTACTTGTTTTGGTAATAAACGATAACTATTTCCTGCGAAAAGCATCAACGTAGCTATAGGAAGTACGTTATAGAAGAAAAGTAGATCCGCGGGTAGGAATTCTGTATATTTCGTTGGATCTCGGAATTTCAAGCTCCATGAGTGTGTCGATCTAACAATACACGGAGGTTCTACGATTCCGCGAAGAACGGCACGAATAAAAAGGAATACAATGCAGAACGACCACTGCAGGATAACAACAAAGAAAGAAGGCTTTTGTTCCTCGACTTTTTCCCGTTCCCTTCTTGCCCCCTCGTGATTCCGCCTTGATTCTCATTGAATCGAATAAAAAAAAAAGTTGCCTGCTGCTACGAGTACGTTGGTATCGTCGGAAATTTCCCTGGGTAGTTGAAATCTGCTAAGCACCATAAATTCAATATTCAATCAATGCACGTAGATTTTCTACGATCGAAAAATTCCCTCTATTCCCAGACGATTATTTGTCTCTCCGTGCCTGCTACACAAGAAGGGAGAAAAGTCCAGGGGCTTCCCAACGACACTACAATTTCATAGGAAACATACTAAACATGCTAATGGTTTAAGTGTTAAGAAGACGAAAGAGACAACGCGGGCCAGCAGTATTGGGCGCAGCCCACGAACTAAACTCTTACGAGTCCCCGCCGAGTTTGCCACGTCTATCGGACGTATGTGTAGAATGCACGAAAAGTCTGTTCCAACAGTGCCATTCTAGGCAGACGACACTGACATAAGCCGCAACGTCGCAAGCAGCAGAGGCAGGCGTTGGGACGCCTCAACGAGGCCGGTGAGGACGTGGCAACAGCGCTATGACTCAGCTCTCCTCGTTCCAACCGCTTCCCTTGCCCCCTGGCCCCACTTCGGCTTCCTCTACGCAGCTGACGCCCTTCTCCTCCCGCCGAGAATTCCCCACCACGCGCACACCACTCGATTCTATCCTTCCTCGTGTCGTGTCCGAGGGTTCCCCTTGCCCCGTAAACCCGACCCATTCCGTTCCCCTATCGGCATACCGCTCTATCCTTCCCCCTTCTACGCTATCGTCGCCGCCACCACGACCCCAACTCTCTCGGGGTACCGACAACTCGTTTGTCCCTACTCCAGAAGCGTGTGCGCAGGCCGATTCCTACGCGAAGTCGTGCCGCTAGCGAGACGAGCGTGCAAAGTCCCCTTTGGAAGAAAAACACCTCTCTCCTAACCCCCCCCCACGCTCTCTTCCCAGCTTTTTCTCCCGCTCTCTATCTTTGTCCGGCTGTGCTCTATCCTCCTTTTTCCTCTGTCTCTCTTTCTCGCGCGTTGCGCACACCCTCTCTCGCCCTCATCCTCCTCCCCTCCTGCCCACGTCCATCTCCGTTGCCTCCCGGCGTGTTCGTTTTTCCTCGTTCAACGGCTCCCGTTCCTTCTTGCTCCTTTTCTTCTGGATCTTCTTTTCTTTCGGGGGTTCTCCCGCTGCCATTTCGCTTCTGTATATCCGCTGCCGGGCCGAACAATGCAACGTGATCCAGGTGCAGGGGAAAAAAGGAGGATAGGGAGAAGCACACGCGAGGCCGAGGCGAGGAGCGCGGACGAATGAAACGCAGAGGGGGCACAGCCACGGGGGAAGGAGAGAACGAAAGGGCACCGAGTACGCGACACGACTCGCCAACGATATTGTGCAGTTACGGCGCGGCGAATTTACGCGCAATCGTGTCCCTCTTTCCCTCCTCTCTTCCTTTGCGACGTGTCAGGCCTAGTCCTGCTCTTTTTCTTTCTTTCGATTGTTTTTACACGCGCCACGATATCGCTGTGACGTGTCTCTGCCAGCCGATAATCGTGAATTATTTCTTAGAACGATTAGATAATTCCACGTCGTTCAACGGGTTAGTCGAGGAGCGGTATTTTCTTTGATACTTCATTATAGCCTTCGATAAAACATGCGATTACCATGCGAGCGGAAAGACTTCATTTTCTGTTTTTTTTTTTTTTACACCTTTTGCACGTTATACATAACGTATAATTAAAGTAACAATAATTTGTTTCCTTGCCAGAAATGTTTAATATTATCACGAACAGGTAGGTTGCTTCTCTCCTTCGATTTTAAGTATTAAAGATAATTTTACGTTCGACTAGGCAACCATTTTTCAACACGTTAAACCACTCGACAAACAATCGGAACGACTTAACCGGTTAGTTTAGTCGTACGAATAAGATCCGGGATTGTAGCTCGAGCCAGCATTCGAAATCAAAGCAGAACCTCTAAACGCATTCTCCACTTTAAACGGTGTAATCTATTTTCCTTGATGAACGGTTCATAAAAAACAATGTAATCGGAAACTGGCTATTTAAATATGAAATGGTACGAAACAATTCGAGCATTAACCTTTACCAGTGTTATCCTCTGCAAACAGATGTTTGCAGATCGAAAAGGCTCGCGCGCACAAGTTCGTCTATCAGGTTGAAACCGTTGCGGGCGATGTCAGCATCGGCGATAGTACAGAGAGCTTCGGTTATTTACGCGTCTCCATGAGCGAAGGTTATCAGCATCGGTTATTACAATGCTACGCGCCGTTCTATTATTGTCGTTGGTTGAACGCGTTCAGGAGCGCCACCAAGTTCCTTGGCACACAAACGGTGGGATGAGAACGAAGACGCGAACTAGCGCGGAAAATTCGCCCTTTTTTTCGTTTCTCGTTCTCCATCGAGCGACCGGGGTTACGCGCGGATAGTTCATGAAACGGGCACCGAGTAGACGGAGGAGGACGAGACGGGCGAGGATCACCACGGATGCAATCGCGGCAATAATTCACGCGTTATCTGTTCTCCTATTCTAATATAAGCGAGAGAAGGCAGGCCGTCGACTACGAGGCCGCGTGGGTTCGAGGTCGAAGCCGTAGAGTCACGTTAGGCGACTGCCGTCTGTGTCGTAGCCGAGGTGCCGTTATTTTAATGCAGATACGCAGCCCAGACGAGAATGAAAGGCTGAAGGAGACATTTGCACGTACAGTGCGCGACTGCGATGTATCCAGTCGCTGACGTAGTACCAACCTCCGCCGCGTAAGGCACGAGACTCGGATACGTTCATAGCTTAATGGCGTTCTTTGCATTTTCGCAGACCTATTCGTGTTGTTCTTTTTACTTTTCGTTACATTTTTAATTACGTACTTGTTACGAAATTGTAAATTAATCATAAGTGTAGGTTACTGTACAGATACATAATTATATTATTTGGAATTCTAATCGATTTTACAAGTCTTTCGACGATGATTGATCAGAAAATACTTTTTCTTTCTGGTTTATGGTATGATGCGTAGCTAAAGGAACGCAGACTATTTATTATCAAGCAGTGATAACAAATTATGATCATCGTGTGTTATCACTTGATACATGTAAACACACCTTTATTGAACCGACTAAACGAAAGCTATACGTTTGGAGTGGGAATACCTTGTGGCAAAGATACGTGCTAGACATTTTAAATAAAAATTACACCGAATCCATATTAATGTGTAAGCGATAAACATATATTACACACTACAACATGTAATATCAAAAATAATTACGAATAATCGAATACGCTTCTTCTCATGCAAAAAGAAATTATATCTTTTTCTTGTCAACAACAAGTCAACAACCGCTAAAAGAAAGAATCCATTGTGCTCATATCGCAAACGAACAGTAATAAAAGATAGAAATTTATCAATTTTATATCGAAACATTTACGTTTCGTTTCGCTTCAAAAAAAATTGAACTAATTAGCAAAAATTGACAAGAGAATCGATGCTACTGTATCTTCTACGCGTTCAGTAACTTTGAATGCGAACAAATTGCCAGGAATTAATCTGAAACGAAGAAATAGTCCTAGAAAAACCGTTTCTCGCGCGTTGAAGTTTAGAAGAGTGGAGGAACTGCGAACGAATAGGGGAACGCGGAAGAGGGTGAAACGAAAGGGAGAGTACGGTCGAACGAATGAACGAGAAAATACACTATCGCTAGAAAGTTTTCCAATTATTAGCATTTATCAACATCACTTTTGTTTCTAACATAAGTAATTCGCCGTTCTTTCTATCTCCATAATACAAAGTAACACGTAGTTTATTCCATTTTACAACAATCAAAGTATGAAATATTTACACCACGTTATGCAACGTGTCTTTACTATACTGTTTGTGTTTTGCAAAACCTCTTTTCGTTTCTTCTCCCTACATTTTAATTGTCAACAGTTCTACCGTAAAACATCTCAACGTATCTTCTGAACTTTCTATCGTTAGTGTACGTGTGCGCGCGTTGAGTTTTTGAGAGTTCTCTATCACCGAAGAAAGAAGCCTCCTTCAACCTAGACGGACCAAGAGCTGGGAACAGGCGAGAAATGATAATGTTCCCTCCCGTGGAGACGGGAAGGGAAGAAAAATGCGAAAAAAAAAGAAGAAAAGAACACGTTGTACGCAGAGTCACGTTGGCTAGAAAGAGGGACGAAAAGAGAGGAGAGAGAGGGGGGGGGGGGGGAGGGAGAGACGACGGAATAGAAGACGGAGAGAAAAGTAGAGGTGGCGGGAGCAGTGGCGTAACAACACGGAACGATTGCAGGTGCAGCCGTTTCAAAAGATGCGTGAAGAAACTCCCATTTTTCCCGTCTACGCGTCTCGTGCATTGCGCGGTGCGCGACGACTCTTTGCGTCAGTACCATTGTTCGATTCGTACGCGGTTTCCCGGCTGGTTTCTTCGTGGCTTTGTGCGCGGCTCGCGTACAGGTGCCCTGGGAACCGGGGAATAATTAACAACGTGACAAACAGACGACAGCCGTCGGATCGGACGGGCGTCGCAACGGCTAATGAAACGAATACGTAGCCAGGTAGCGGAAGGGACACTGTCAACTTGCGGAAATAAGCAATAATTGAAGACACTGCCGGCAGGAAGAGAACTCCGCGAATGCATTAGTTTCTGTATAATTAAGAGCGATTTTTTGAATTTCAAACCGTTCTTGTACATCACTACTATGTTACGAAAACATTAACTTAACTCACAGATAATAATCATAAATGTTAATAAAACTGTGATACGTATTAATAGATGATAATATACCGCAAGACACGAGTTCATATCTTATACGCCAACACATTCTACGTTTCAGAGAAGTTAGAATGTAATAGAATTGATAATAACAATGACAAACAGAATTCCAAACACACGTGTGCTTACTGAATGATGAAACATCGTCGAAATTCCTTAAACCTAGCACCAATATACTCAGGAAAGTTTTTCCACTTAACGCTACCTATAGCCTAATTTCAGTGAATTATGCAACTGCCCTCTCTCGCACGGTGGAGTCTACAATTTTAAAGATTGCGTGGAAAGGTAAACAAGTGTAATAACACACCGTACGCGTTACTGTACCGGAATACATTACGTTAATTAAAAAGATACATTTATAACGTATTCACGATTTGAATAAGAAACCTCATTTTCTAATAAAAGAATTCAATGCGCGCTATAAATTCCAACCACTCTGACATACGTCCCATTAACGTTTCCCCGCCATTCTTGTAGCGACGTAAAAAATAAAAAAGGAAAGAACGAACGCAGCGGTACAACGGCCACTGGACGATAATATCGTATATAATGTAATCGCAATGACCGGCGCAACAACATTTCAAACGAGGGATTTAATTACGCCGTCGGGGGAAATTTTTCACGGTATTACACGTGGTAGCGGCGACGGCGCAAACTTGATGCATTTCGAAACTCGACGAAACCATCCTTGAAGCACGCGGAACGAGCCTAGACAGAAGAGAGAGAGAGAGAGAGAGGATAGAGGGGACGAGACAGAGAATGGCAATTAAAACGTAAACGTATAACAACAACGGCGAATCTCTCCGGTGAATGTAACCGAAGTTGAGGCTCGACGCATAGGCGAACGGCAACGCGAAACACGATTTCGAGTCATTCAGCCGACCAAGTGGGATTCATTTGCTTCTCCTGGTTACGTCAACGCGGAAGAACGTTCAAAAGCTCAAACCCACCACAGCCGGCAGATCCTATCGAATCGTTCCGGGAATTCAATTTCCATATTTCGTAAAAAAGATACGTTCGCATTTCAATTTATATTACGGCGTATCAGTGTACGTTAATTGGATCACGTTACATGGAATAAAAACTGAACTGCAAAAATTAAGAGCACGAACGCGATCACAATCTGATATATTTTAATACAAAAATTCAATCGATTCGTTTACTATAGTTTTAATCTACCGAGAACAAAGGTTCCCATCAGATTTGTATCGTTACACAAACGGTTTAGAGAAAATCTCCGGTATCGTTTTTAAAACTCTTGAAAGGAAATGCTATACATTTGATCAGAGAAATACCATTCATCCGATCTTCCATACGAAACAGTTCTAAACGGGGACTGCGTACGCGGTCCGCCCAGATTCGAGCGATTATAAAATCGCGCCGTTTCCGTCGCGCTCTCTCGAACGAATGCAACGAGGCACGGTTGCGAAAACACATGGTTACAGTTAGTCGACGGAGCTCTCTCGCAGGGAAATCTCCGCTCGCTCCGTTGGCATAACCAGGCAGCGTTTCAGCAACGGTCGCGTGAAAAGTCGCCGGCTCTTTTTTCCCTCCTCGTAGAAGGGAGAGCCCGGCGTCATTGCGTGGCGTTGCGGATCGCGCAACGAACGAACGAACAGTCCTCTCGACGCGACGGTGGTTCGCACCACCGGGGGGGCCCAGACCTTTTTCCTCGGCTCCCTCTCCTCGAACCGCGACGGATTCGTCGTCACGCGTCTTGGACGCGAGTCCTCACCCACCCTTGCGAGTCGCGCTAGAGAAGGGTGACTATTCGAACGCGTCGCTCCCGCCTCTTGCTTTTCCACCGGTTTTTCTCACGAACCGCGCGAAATATCGCGCTACCCGGTAATAACGATCCCAACAGTTAGGGGGGGCAGACCAGACGAGAGTTCGAATGCAGACGTTGCGTGAACGTTGCCGTGATCTAGCCACGTTGCGCGCTTGGAAATCATTTAGAAATTGAATCGAGCGGAATAAAGGATGCCGGTCTCGCATATTTAAAAGGGGAAAGGAAATGTGGGAATCGTTGATTACGACTGATCCTGCGATTAGAGGCGGACGTGTTGTAAGTGAAAATTGTGCGAATACGTAGGATAGAAAGGAAGCTGATCACTTCTTACGCGACACGTTGTATTCATTTCAAGCGATGGATAAAAATTGCAAGATTATATTTTTATATTGTTTACACATACGGAGGAAACAAAAGAGTTTCTGTAATATTTTAAGAACGATATTGGGAGCAAGTTTGGAACGATAAAATTGCAGTAATGGGACGAAAAACGTGTAGCGTTTAAGCGTAACGTCGTACGTAAAATAATAACGCGAAAAGTACGGGAAAAACAGAGGATAAGTAAAAGTAGGAAAAGAAGAGGTTTGCATAATGTTTTTTAAAACTCGACTCCGAGTAATTCGACGGTTGCAGCTGGATATTTTTGTATGCATCAGGAGTACTTGGTAGAGTAGAAAGAGGTACGCGAGTGCACATGTACGTAGGGTGCAGGAAAAACAGACTCGGGAGGTATGTATAACTTTTTATAAATTCTCATAATTTTTTCGAGTGAAAGTTTAACTTATCTTGACTCGTGAAACTGGATATCTTTAAATACGGTTGAAGTGGTTCAAAGGGCAGAAGATGAAGAGTTACACGTACGAATGTCGTGTATAAACGAAAAAGTATGAAAAATGAGAAAGTTGCCCGAGTGACAATAAAAAGAAGATAACTTTGTATGATACGGTTTTGTTCAGAAGTTTGCAAAGCAGTTTTTAGTAAAACTGAGTATTCATTTAATACTATTCCTTAAAAAGAATGTATATAGAAGAATTTATTACAATTTTGTCTGCTGAAATATCACTGGAAAATTATTGAAAATAATACGACAGAAAATTCCAGACGTTTACTAAAAAACAATTCTTCAATATGACTTTTTAGGACCGCAAAAATAATCCTGCATCGCTCAATGTCTCGAAAATAAAATGAAAAATAATATACGTCCGCTGGAATTTTTTTTTCCGTAAAAAGAAACAAAATATTTTCTTGGTAAGTAATTGGTAAGACTCTCGCGCGGAACACGCGTGTAGGTGTAGGCAAGGAGAAAGTTTGTATAATTTTTGAAACGTTCGCCGTTCGATCTTGAATGACTCCGGAGGCTGAAATAAGAATGTTTCGCGTTTCGATGTTCGAAATACTGGGAAAAAGAGATAAAAGTGGAACCGTGTACGTGGACGTAATACGTAAAAAGGTGCATGTAAGGAAAGCGTAGGTGGGAACGAATAGTGGAGAAAGCCGGCGCGATTTTTCCTTCTTTTTTTCGTTTGAAGTCGTGCGTGTGACAATATGTACAGGCGCAGAGTAATGTCAGTACGTGTACATAGCTGAATTAATATATTAAAACGGAATTCTAGTTTTACCATTATTTAAGATCACTTAACAATTTGAAGAACATTAATTTTCTGCCTTTCAAACAAAATACAATAAAACAGATAAATTCACGGATAATAGCGTCTTCTGCTTATTGTTAAGCAAATATGTCCCAATACTTTCGAATGTAAATATATCTGCTTAATATCCACGCAATTTTTATTCATTTGAACGAAAGCGCATAAATATGAATACAGTACGGACGTAGGAAAGCAGGAAACGTGCAACTAACATTATTCGATACAATTGTTTACGGGACAGTACAAGCACTAGCAGTTGCCTGTTCCACGTGAACTTTATCGTTAAAACGGAAGTGCTCCAGGTATACCGTCGGACTCGTAAAATATTTTAAACAATAATGCAAAATAGCGGAATATATGCGCGCGGTTGGAAATAAATGGGAGAGAAAGCTGTCGAATTCTGTTCAAATGAAATCATTGCGGCTGCTTGGCGGGACAACACGCGGGGCACCTATTTTTGGCTTCGACACAAACAGATTTGGGGGGCAGAAATATCAGAAATAGAAAAAAATATTTATATAAACACGAGTTCAAGACTGCGACGCTTGAAACGTCGCGGTGGAAGTCGTTCTCCTGCTTACTTTATTCCAGACGGCATCTTTTTCGTACCGTTTTTATACGCTCGGAATTTGTCGTAATTTTTTAAATTACTACTACGCAGCTTTACGTTTTTACCTCTCTCTTGTATCAGCAGGAGAAGCAGAGATTTGAACAGACTAATAAAGACTAAAAAAAATTATTTATTTCGTAATAAGGATAGAAGTGGTTACGTAAACAACTTTTTGTTTAATTAGTGTAGATGATTAGCATTGATCACGACGGCTGTTCATAGGATAAAGGTGACATACGAGATACACACGATACTTGTAAAGATATATGCAAACTACGCGAACGCGTGAACACTTGAATATGTAATTTCTTTAGCACCGAGTTCAGTTTCGAAATAAGAAGGAATGTATGGAGATAACGTATCCTGTTCCTACGAAATCAGGAAGAACTGGAATTTCAATCCGCCACAAACTTGGAAGTACGACCTCGACATGTTACGTATCGTTAATATTAACCTAAATAGATAACGTATTCTACATATTCAATGATGTCATACGATCAAAACCTACCTATAATAATAATAATAATAATAAATGTACGTATAATTAATAGAACAGTATTTATACAGAACCTTGACCACATTATCTTCTTTTAATTTAGTATAGATATCCATCATATTTTTACGAAAGAGAAATATTTCACCATACTTTTTTATTTTCCCTCAAAAATAAACGATCAAGAATAAATTGGAAAATTATTCACGGTGCAGGTTTTACATACATTTCTGTACAAACCAGCAAGTTTTTTCGAGTACGCGAAAGCAGAGAACGCGACTGGTTCCAAAATGGCTGAAAGATGGCGGGAGGGTTAATTTAGCGCGGCAATAAAGATTATCGCCGTTATTAAAGTAAAGGAAACATGTGCGGGCAAGTAAGTGCATTCGTCGCGGGCGTGTGCGTACGCCTCGAATCGAAACGGATCGGGCAGAAACGAAAACGCGGTCGAGAACGGGCACGTTTTCGGTCGCGCGAAAATTTTCCACGCCTCATTAAGCAAGCGCGTACCAAATACAGCGGCGAGGGACAAGCCCAGCCGGTTTCTTTTGATCGGGGTCGATGAACCGCGAACGTGCCGGGCCTGCGTTGAACTTTCACGTGAACGTGCTCGAATTCCGCGGATTAACAATCGCCACGGAGGACGGAGGACAACGGCGAACACGCGGTCGTATGCAAGCGAAATTTAATTGGCGCACGACCGCGCGCTGCCACGTGTACCCACGTGTCCTCGCTTTCTACGCGCCCGACGAATTGCGACACTTTTGCGGAATTATCATCCATCGATCTGTCCCGTCTACACTCGAGTATCGTCCTTTTCTCTTCCTTCGAAGTGTTTCTCAAAATTTACTACTTCAGATCTGTAGTTTATGATATTGTTTATTTTATTTAGCTCACATTGGAAGTTATTGCTTAATTCTTCCACTCGAATGTCCCTTCTGAGGGAACATCAGCATTGATTAAGGGGTTATACTTATTCCGTAGCAGTACTAAAACGTTTATCGAAAAACGTGGAATAGAGTAATTAAAAATCGTACCAAAGAAACTAGTAAAAGATTGTTCGTATAACGGTATTATATAAGAGACTGGTAAACAATGGGTGCATTTAATCAAACAGAATGTATTTGGTGCAGAAACAGAACAATATCCGACCGTAAACAGTAGGTAATCAATATTCGTAATTAATATTCGTTTTCAAACAGTGCATACGTTGAATAAAGCACAGATTCGGAAATATTTTCGGACACCTTCTCTGTAACGCATTTATCGTAACAAAAGCGCTGTAAAACTTTGTTAATATTTTGTCGAGATTAACGATAATCGTTTGTTAGAATTTGTTGTGTATACAATTACTTATACGTTCATACTGTGGGCAAAAAAATTCGAATTGAGAATGCGGGACCCAAACGAAGAATACAAGATAAATAGAACAATTTTGAATCTTCAATAATCGACAGACTTAAAAAAACTTGTTAAAACTTTGTACCACGTAAGTAAGAATGCAAGAAGAATAGTATCTTCACTCAGACCGAACAGGGTACAAGTATATAAAATACTAAATTCGATAATGGAGAATGAAAAAAGAAAGAATCAGATATAACATTCATAACGTGGCCAGGAAGAAATTTGGCAAATGACAACCACAGGATCGATCGATTCCACACGGAAACTGTCACCATCGCGAAATGGAACAATGTCCGCCAGGAAAGAGTGTGTACGTACAGAGTCCTTTGCGGCTCCCGACACGTGGAGTCGTCTGAGCTCCGCAAGGTCGACCGTTGAATCTCTATCGTTCATACGAAACGCGGGAACAGCGTCGGACATGGCGACTGTCGTCGTCCGACACGCGATTTTTCCCCATCGAGGGAAAGTTAACAGACGTACCGAGACTGTTCCGACAACTGTGTAATGTGTCACAACGTTCCATTCTATTTTGTCAATGTCGACGCGATGTCTACGACCAGACACGTACCTTCTAATACACGATTAGGCTGTAGATAGTAATTTTTTTCATTTACTGAATGAGCAATGAAATGTTAAATATACTTAAATCTATGTCTGTCTAAACGAGATGTTAGAAATAATATTATAAGAAAATATTAGTACAAAACGCACTATATTTTATTTTATTTTATTTGCAACTTAGATTTTAGGACTATGGTCTTCTATGTAAGTTAGGTTGTATTGTATGCAAAGGTCATTCTAAAATTGTATTTTGGAAATTAAAATGTTAACGGGTAGAACAGCGTAGTTACTTCCATTAGATTTGTACTATATGAATTAAATACGTGTAATTAAATTTTTCTGTTTCAATGGAATTAATTTGCGTGAATAAAGCACCGATGTTTCATGCAGCTTTAAACTCGTACGAATCGATCGACTTTAAGGTCCAACAACGATTCCAAATAATATCACGTAACGAATAATAAACGAACAAAAAGGAAACACAAAAATGCCCATTGGTTAATCATTCCTATTTCGATTTTATTACTTAATTTTTATTATCGCGTGCTACCTTTGGATGGACGAATAAATTGTTGAAGAGGAACTTGTTCCTAATGTCTATTTGCGTAACAACGTAAATACGGTTATGTATGAAGAAAAATAGCCATTAATAACATACGATCTGCCCAACAATTCAACAGTTTCCTAGCAAGCTGAGGAAATTATTATAATCCAAACAATTCTAGCTAAGTAGAATAACATTGTTGCACTCATGACGCAAATTCAAACTAACGCAAAGCAATATTTGATTGTGGTTTTCTTTGAAAAACAAAATTTTCTGTTTGCTCAACATAAAAATCACACAAGAAAGATATAAATATAATTTTCATTTCACGTCAAATTTAATTTATCATCCGCGTACAGAGAAAAGAATTATAGAAAATTGGATACATTAATAATACTCTTAACTTGTACTTTTGAATATTTAAAGGAAATATACAAATTACATTAAGACTTACATCCAGTTCCAAGTAATATAATAGAATAAGGAAAGATGTAGAGCGCTATTTTAGGGAATAACCTCCTGCCACGTTACTTAATAATAATCATCCGAGATCAAAGACCTATTTAACTGGGAAAGCTAACTAGAACGAATGGACGAAACCGCACGAAGGCTTATACTTAAATCTTGACCCCAAAATTAAATCAATACCTTCGTTTAATAAGGGAAAGCGAATCGAGAGGTACTTCACGCGACGAGTATCGTTCAGCTGTACCTTGGAAAATTGATTAATCACGTGCAACGTTTAATGGCGATTAACACGTCCAGACCTGCAACTTTACTCGATTGAATATTCTTTTTTGGGCTAATGGTACTCTTTCTGGGATTATATTTAAAGACCGTCTTCCAATCAGACACCAGTTGTTAGCTGGGAATTATTTTTAATGACATGTTCAATTTCTACTTCAAGATTTCTTTTGGTATTACCATCATATTCCCAAATCCATTTTTTCCTTTCATTTACGTGTCCGTACAATAATTTAATTTGTATTAATTTGTGAGCTTCCTTTTTTTCATTCATACATTACAATAATTGAAAACTATACGTTTAATGCGAGTTAAATTCGAGTGAACAATGCAAACGGGTTAAAATTTAGTCTCAAGGGTTCCCTTAGAATCATACCGAAAGACTCGCGTTACTAAATTTCGTTTTCCTTATTTGGTTTGAAAATTCTCCAGAAAGAAGCCTCCGGAAAACGTATTTACTTTGAAACAAAGCTCGATTCAAAGAGAACGCAGCATCTCACGAAACGTACACTTCGATGTGCCGATATTTCTCATAATTATTGACCATTCAAAGAACCGAACGTCGGTCTTTGCGTAACAGATTGCATAAGATACGAGCCAAAGGTAAACAAGAGGCACAGATGAAGAGAAACTTGAACGCGAACGGATCGAGGGGGATGGATGTACGTAAAAATTTTTCAAAAGGCATTACATAATCCGTTTGACGCCAATCAGCACGAACGACCCGCGCCTTGACTGCGGATCTCCGCCAGTTAACAATAACGATCCGCTTCTACTTTTTGTACGAGTACATGAATAAGTAGATTGCCTGTTGACGAGCCACGTTTCCTGTACAGATAGTGCTCGCTCTGAGAGGCTAGTTACATAAAAACCAGAAGAATACTCGGCTATAGGAGATTCGATCGTACAAAAGATGTACAGATATTAATATTGCATGCGTGGACTGCACGTGAGCTGCACCTGTCGTATCCTCGATGAATCATTACAGATTACGAGGCACCAGGATAACGAGTTGTTATTTTTTGCCGTTACAAATTCATTTTAACGGTTTTTATGTTTCTTTTTTTTTTGGTATCGAGTAAAAAAATGAATATTTCGAGCTTTCGCAGACTGGCTGTGCGCATTTGGTGCATAGACCGGTTTCCTCAGGGGATTTCACAAAAAAATGGTGTCGCACAAGATAATAAAGATAGACACTGTATGGACGAATTCTGCACATACTATGCAAGCTATCGCTATAAGTAATACTAGGCTGCTATGCTATCCACTGTATTATACTACCTATGGTAAGTGATCTAGTGTAATATATACTACTATGGTAGAATTGCATTATCTTGCAACCTCCCTTGCTGTCCGCAAATTTCCCTAGGCGGCCATATTTCTTTTTTCTACTTCTGACAACGCTGACTACTCGAGACTTCGCCAACATTGTAGCTAGACTTCTTTGGGGGTTAGTCGACATGCTGATATAACAAATACGATTGTCACACGCTAGCTTGCCAGTATATACACGTATCCACATAAAATAAATGTTTATATATCCAAAATTGTAATTCTTTTGTTACACTCTCAATATCTCTAGATGATCATACATTTTTTTCTATCTTAAATAATATTGACTACTCAAAACCTCGCCAATATTGTGGCTGGCTTATTCAGTAGTTGACGCGTTGATACACCAGATATGATAGGCATGTGCTATCTTGGCATTGCATATGCACATAAAATAAACGTTTAGGCGTTTAAAATTGCAGTATCATCGGGCACGTGATTCAGCTCAATGACATCATTTAGCGCAAATATTTATTATTTAAACACTTATCGATTTACTCCAACACTTAGCAAATTCCAATTTTAGTGTACATTATCATATGACTTTAACGTCCAATACTTGTGTAATTATACTGTGCAAATTTTGCCTATTTTTTTCTGTTATTACATTACTATGTTATTACATTATTATGTTATTTTACCATTTTGTCATTACATTACTAAATGATTCAGTTGAAATTTCGCAGAGATTATTGATAGGAATGCTAGCTGGTTACCTCACTTACTCCTTACTATACAATTATAATGCACTTATTGGACTCTAGCTTGCCCAATGAATAAGAAGCAGCGATCAATGAACTATGAACGTCCGCGCAAATTCATATTCTTGCGAACGCGTCCGAGGAAACGGAACCTAAACAAACATTCGTTTCACTCTCCAAACAGTGAACCGTAAACCCTACCCTACTTTACATATCTTTGTGTATTCTCGCATACTATACTACCCCGCCCATTCGACTCTCCCACAAACGCATAAACATCCGCAGTCTGCCGATCGATCAAAAATTCCCCCCGACCCGCAAGGGACGAATCGGATTCCATTTACGGACGCGGTTAACCTACTCGCGTATTACCGTTCCGGCCGCGTTTCAACGAAACAGCTCCCACCCGCGCAATTCCGTCGTCGCACTAATTCCTTGAACTCGCGCTTGCCAGAGGTTCGAGAAAGGAAGAGTGCCGCTCCGCCGCTGCCGCTGGCACACAGGGAGTGGTAATAAAGGGGTTGAAGAGGGAAGTCACAAAGGAAGGGGGTTGAAAGGGGGTTGAAACGGTGGCGGGGGATCGAGCGAAAACGGGGGTAAGGGGTGGCGGTGGCGCCCCTGGTGGAAGGATCGTTGGCGAGCGAGATAACGGCGGTGCGCGAGACGAAGAAGCGAGGGTTGGGGCCGGGGATGTTGATAGGGATGAGGGATGAAGGAAACAGAAGAGAAATGGGAAAGGGGAATCCCGCGTGCGCCGAGCACCTAGCCTGGCTGGCTCGCGTCACTCTTCGAATCCATTCGGGTTGAGCTGGGTTGGGTTCGAACCCTCGGCGAGGGTTGGTCGGGTCGGACGATAACGGGTAGTAAGCGCGGCGGTGGTGGGCGCCGGGGTCGCGAATCTCTCCTCGTTCGTTCCATCTCGACATCCGTCGAAATAGAACGCGGATATCGTGTTCGATTTGCAGTTTAAGTATTAACGGGAGGAAGTACAGCTGGGCCGTTTGCTCTGGTCTGCTACGGTCGGCCGTAGAAATGCTCGTGCCACGGCGTTATTTACTTAAAAGGGACTCGTAAAATGATTTTCTCCACGAATAAAACACTAACGACATACGTCGACGAATTTTAAATATTTCTAATTTTCACTTGGCTGCGTTATATTATGATCATTCTAGCAACGTTCAAACATATTTCAGGCAGCAAAATGAAAATTTTCAACTTGTAATCGTTTCTATTTGTTTAAAAACGCGTTTGCAAACTAAACTTCTCGATATTCTGCGATACATATGCACATAAAAATGCCCAATTACCGTTGATTGGCGAGTACATACGCCTATATATAATAGATCGATCGATAAAGAGAGGAGCGCGCGTTCCCCTCGGCGTGGAAGCGTCTTCCAGCTCGGAACGGTAACGAAAGAGTTAAATTTCGTGGATATCGAGCCCGTGCCCCGGTCTTGTTTCCTACAGCGACAGCTGGATCGATATATGGCGACGTTGCCGAGCGTGAACCCCGAAGCGCTCTGCACACGCTTCGCTCGCCTAGCCGGAGAAGTTTAGTCCGTGACACGGGTCGTCGGCACGCGGTCGTTCTCGTAGCTGCACGGTCAATACTTGTTCTATGCCAATTATGCTCAGCAGTTTCCAAGCCCTTTATATCCCAGAAACGTTTGCCGGTCGACCTTGTATTTATTTACGTATCGAAATATGTATATCGCGGACAGCCTTCTCCTCTTCTCTCTTTTTTCACCTCGAACCCTCCACTCCTCCCACGGCGTATCCGCCGCTCTCTAGCGCTCGGGCAGGGATTCCGGTTTTGTATGCACGCTGTTGGAGGAGCGCTCGAAGTCAAGTACCGGTACTTGAGATTGCGTGAATTTTCCACCGGCGGGTTGATGAAACGAAAATAGACGGCGCGCGCTTGATTTTTCCAGCGGCGGCCTCCTGGCCAACGCTTATACGGTAATCCTGCGGGGCCGAGCGCCCTCCTTCCATCTTCGCGTTATTTCGATTATACCGTTCGTTCGTTCGTGTGTTCGTTTCGAAGGACGGTCCCTGCTGAGGAATATACCGGGTGTTCCGAATAACCTAACTTGGCTTAACCCTCGATAGGATTACACAGTGGGTTCCAGTACGTAACGCACTCTGCGCTGAGACCTAGCTTCACTTAACCAATTGAGTTGTAGACAATTTTTTATAAGATCGAGCAGATGGCTAAAAACTTTAACGTAACGCGCATGTTACGCAACATCGACACAAATTACGCATATAGTTACTGTTTTAACGTAGTCGTTGGAGTAGAGAAGTATGTTACAATACGAGTGTGGCGAGGTAATCCGATCGATTTTAGAAGACAGAATAAGACGATGATGAAGAATAACGAAATTACGATTGTTTGCTTACTCACGTATGCGCTCTCAATTTTTGGCCCTTCAAGTAATCATAATAAATTTTTGGATGCGCACATACAGTGCTGGACAAAAGTATTGGCACAGCATGATTGTTATGATAAAAATGCTTATAACTATGAAACAAATTGTTAAAAAGGAAAAATTTGTTTACACGTTTATTTATTTATTATTCTAGATTATTATTTAACAGAAACAGTAATATAAATAAAGTGATATGCGAAATAATAACAAAAACATATTTATTGAGCGTTTTAAGCATGGACAAAAGTATTGGCACATTATACAAAATTTAGTGTAGTTGTATCTCTCCGAAAAAAATCCGATTGTCACTTGATGGTATAGGTAGGGGATTCCCTGATAGTCATTTTTTCTAACAGTCATCCTTAAGTTCAGTCGATTAGCAACATAGGAAATATAACAAGCAACAATGTCAAGAAGAGGGAAAGAAACTACAAGTGAAGAGAGAAAAATAATATTAAATTTGCACAAAATGCGAAAATCTTATAGTGAAATAGCAAAAAGTGTTAATAGAAGTCGATTCACTATTAGAAGTGTCGTAAAACGATTTGAGAATCAATCAGATTTCAAAAGTAGGAATCGAAGTGGACGTCCCTCAAAGTTAACAGTTAGAGAAAAACGGAAAATTGTAAAGGAAGTGAAAATAAATTGTAAATTAAACTCATCACAACTTAGAGCAAAGTTAAATGAAGAAAATAAAAAAGAAGTAAGTTCGAAAACTATACGGAGAGTGTTAAAAGATGCGGGATATTCTGCGTGTGTCGCAAGAAGGAAACCATACATATCCAAGAAGAATCGGAAGATGAGAAAAGAATTTGCAAAAGAATTTATAAAAAAGGATCCCACATTCTGGAATAACGTATTATTTTCAGATGAAACTAAATTTAATATATTTAAATCAGATGGCAGAGTATTAGTTTGGAGAAAGCCAAATACGGAAATGGATCCACAACATTTACAAGCCACTGTGAAACATGGAGGAGGTGGAGTCATGGTATGGGGTTCCATTGCAGCGTCTGGGGTTGGCGAATTAGTATTCATAGATGAGATTATGGACAAATATGTATATTTAAATATATTAAAGGAAAATTTATTTAAAAGTGCTAATAAATTAAATCTCCCGCGTGATTTTTATTTTCAACAAGACCATGATCCAAAACATACTGCCTATATTGTACGACAATGGATCGTTTACAATACCGCACATACATTAAATACCCCACCCCAGAGTCCAGACATGAATCCCATCGAACATGTTTGGAATGAATTAGAAAAAAAAATTAGAAAATATAATATAACAAACAAAAACCAATTAAAAGCTATTATTTTACAAGAATGGAACAATATAGAGCCGGATTTTACAAAAAAATTGGTAACTTCAATGCCAAAACGATTGAAGGAAGTTATCATGAGGAATGGAGGGCCAACCAAATATTAATTTTTAATTTCTAAGTACTTTCAATCATTTGTGCCAATACTTTTGTCCATGCTTAAAACGCTCAATAAATATGTTTTTGTTATTATTTCGCATATCACTTTATTTATATTACTGTTTCTGTTAAATAATAATCTAGAATAATAAATAAATAAACGTGTAAACAAATTTTTCCTTTTTAACAATTTGTTTCATAGTTATAAGCATTTTTATCATAACAATCATGCTGTGCCAATACTTTTGTCCAGCACTGTATATGTACTCTTATTAACCCTCATACCCCGCTTTATACCAGGCACCCTATTTCAGTACACACGAGGTAGTCTAACATAAAATTTCCTCTCGCTTATATTTCGAGATACACTGAATCGATTTTCTAAATATTTTTTTTCAGTCGCTGCGTCAGGCAGCAAAAAAGTATATAAAACTTCTGATATTCAACGTATCTCGAACAAAAAATACTTTTTCCCAAACAAAATGCGTCGCCATCAAGGCAGCAATATAGTGTTTGGAAGTTAATAACTAATACAAACATAAAATAACAACTGTTAAAGTTGTTTCACGACCGAAATTTCTTATCATACTTGTGTACCTCTGCTTAGAAATTAAGTAGCAATATAGTTTACCTGTTTCTCTTCTGTTTCGAAGTGCGACCAACAGAAGCAGCATCGACCAAGAAAATCCAGACTACCAATATCGCGCATTTTTATTTATCGACGTTGTTGCGCAGATGCCTCCACCGGCGTTTGCCCGTGAAGTTTGCAAGGGCAGATATGGCAGCGATAAATAAATAGCCGTTGAATATATATATATACATATACACATCGTGAATGCAGCCGGTTAGATGCATGTATACGCGGACCGTATATGTCCGATACGTACGACCCAGTTTCGTCGAGGAAACTATGTGGAAAACATTTTCCAGCAGCAGATACTCCGCGCTCTACCACAAAACTGTACACTGCGCGTGGGCACATTATGGCCGCCGTGTTACTAGAGAAGCGGCGTGTGTATGCGCAAGAACACTATAGAGGTTAGGCGTCGTTCGATTTCCATTATGGTTAAATCCCGCTAACTGTCGTGACGCGACGGATACACAATCAGACGTCCTTTACGATCACCTGTCTATGTATGTATATCCGGACCAGACCCCTATATACGTATAATCGTCCGTACGCCTTTCAATACTGCCGTCTTTTCGCACAGAAATAATGGCGCGAAGGGCGCTCCAGAGGAATGAAATAAAGAACACTCGTGCCTATACACGGTGGACTAGAGAATTCTTTTTCTCCTTTCCTGCCTACTATTCTTTTTCCTTTTTAGAGTTATAAGTATGCGGTTGTATGCGAAGTATTTGTAAGTTTGAATCGGGAGTATTATCGATAGGGAAGTTTTTTTATTCTTTCCCTTTATATGGTAAGTGAGCATATCTCAGAACAATGACTCTTTACTTATTATAGTTTGTAACTGGTTTTTATGTATACGTAAAGCTGTCACGTGGTATATTAGTTATAGACGTAATGTTAATTGAAAATTGAATTTGATACATTTTGTATTGTAATTATTGTTGGCACGAATGGTTATCGTGTATTGCAAAGTGGTTCCACTTCAAAAGTAGATAGAAGCAAATGCAAGTTTCATTGAATCGCCATTTCCGTGTTTCCATCGATTATTCCTGGAAAGATGTACGACGCAAGAAATACCAAGGGTCTATTACTTCACCCCGATACACGGAGGGAACTTTTCTGCGCCTTTGCCGGTTCACTAAAGGTTCTCGCATTTTTTCTCTACTTTCCACTTTCCTTCCCCTTCGCCATTCCCGATTGGAATCTCATCGATGACCACCGTTCCGTTTACAAACCCTCTTGTATTCCCGCTGAACCAACGTTAAGCGTTAAGCTTCCATTTCTACGTGCTTTCCTTTCCGATCGTGAGAATATCGACGACGATAATTTTCGAACCATCATTGTTCATAGCCATTGCACTATACGATGTAAAAATCATCCATTTATTTTATTTAAATCGTTGTGCTTGAAAATTTTAATACAGCAGGCGCAATTTTTTATTGAATGTTAAAAATATATCGCCCGGTTTTTTAAAATGGATCCTATGACCGGATGACTAAGCAATTCGATTGACCAATGTTTTAAAATGTCAAGGATGAGTCATCGGACTTGGGACCGTGGTATCTTGACAGCTAATGTAATATTCATCTGTTGCTGATTTTTAATTCCTGCTGCACTTATCGAAATACGAGGACACCATTGTTTCCTGTATTTGCATCGTAAGCGGTTAAATTTCCGCTTACTTTCTACTCTTACAACGTCACACGCGTTTCATTCACTATTTTAATTATGCGCGGTATAGAAAAATTATTATCACTTTCTCATTGCATATCACACATTCGTTTGTATAAAAGCGACGAAGAAATTGTATATTAATTCAAGCTAATGTATTATATAACAACATATGGTCAAATAATAACGTTTTCCATTAAAATTGACTATCGCAACGTCTCCTAGACATATTTTCTGTGAAACCAACTGTAATAGTGTGTTTTCAATAGAAAGAGAAAAAGATTAACGAATGTGAACTGATTTTTCAATATTGTTTTATCATTCAAATGAAGTTCATGTTTGCACTAAATATTAACAATCGTTATAGACCCAAACAACTTTCGATATCGCCTTGGTTATATATGTACACCTATTGTTTGCATATCGTGAAAACGCATTTTAAACTCTCCAGTACGATTTATACAGGTTATTCGTTGAAACGTTAAATACGAATATCCGAAAATATTTGCGCGATCGTATTTCTTCACCATCGCGAGGAAATAGGGACTTCCTATAAATGCGTGAACGTTCGCAGTCTACTTGTTCCGTAAACGTATAAACAAACAAAATGCGAACATTATCGAACAATCGAGTATTCCGTAATTTCGACTATTTTTTGAATGGCGTTCTGAAATCATTCGAATATACATATTAAATATCCAGAAGAAAATTATTCCATCAAGTGGTACCTTCTCGATATTCGATTTACCATCCCGAATCATCCCATTACGTGGTCAACGTACTATTTTATACTTCCGACTACCGCTGCATATTCATGCACGCTCGATACTTTCATATAAATTCGTACAAACATCGGATACACATACTTCTGGCGTTGATTTCTAAAGAGCGCGTATTATCATTAAATATTCCAACGGAATAATTATTCCAGCCGTATAAAGCTAGATATAAATGTGGAAAATTATAGTCGCGGCATAATGTGCCGCGTATTTGCATAGACGCAAACTTTGTAATTTATGCGATGGATAATAACGAATCAGGAGCCGATACTGATGACACGTGCGGCACCTCGATCAGTGTAACCTCAAATCATCGAACAACGTTTCACGTGGTGCTTAGCATAAAGAGCAATAATGTACAGAATGGTGATTGAACTCCGTTACGTATAAGAAATTCTTGTTGACGCATAGTTATACGGTTTTACAAGAATCAATTAAAAGAAAATATATAAAATTAATTATTTAAGGCTGCTGCATTTCATGTTAATTTAATGTTAATAATCACAATTCGAAAGAAAGGTGAGCTTAAAAAAGTTAAAATAGTCGTGGTGATTTATTAACTCAAACTTGGATATACTAAGGACTGAATTTTTTTAATTTTGCGAATGCTTTATGAATTCAGCTATTCTGAAATGCGCACCACCTAGGATTCAATTGATTTTAGTTTCACCACTGTTCGTTGAACTCTTCCTTCAACGGAATCTGAGAACCTGTTACATAATTAACGTTCAGATTTTTAAAAAATTAATTTGCTTCATACTTTTTATATTAGCCTAGATTCTTGCTTAATAAATTTTAGACGGGGTTAAAAAAATTGTCCGTCCCTAACACGTTATAATTATGTAAACAGAATGGGGGCGTAAATCGTACTGTAGGTAACAACGATGAAAATATATATATGATCATCGATTAATCGGTATACAATATTAAATAAACGATCAAATATTAACACGGTAAATATAATAAAATATGCAGACACGTAACATTAATACACGAATAATCCCGGCATTAAATAATAATGGAAATTGTACTGCATATAATTGATTGTCGGTTCAAAAATTTCGAACGAACTGTTTGTTAATCGGAGATTAACTGAGATATCGCGATATCGTCTCGTCTGCGATCATGGGATTATATGGGAAATTTGGATCGTCAGCAATTCCACGGGCAGCCCGCAGTGAGAATTCAATTTGCCGTTCAAAATTTCGTTCGAAGCCCGACCTAGCTAACTTCCGTTGGAATATCGACTTTGAAAGTTTATGCCTTGAGAATGGCTTGTGTAAAAAGACACAGGTAGACGGGGTAGTTTGAAAACAAATAAGAACTACAGGTTTCTAGTTAAAAATTTAAAGCCGACCTTTGCAGAACTTTCCATGGCCATTGCAACCATACATAAACATCCATTCTTTTCGATATTCTACACTAAAAACAGATAATCCATCTATAGTTAGCGAGAAGAAAGGGCATATTTATGCTTAATCGCAGAAACGAAGATTTTTCCGTAAGGGTAGTTCTTGTAAGAATCAATTGGAACCATCAAATTCGAGTGCCCATCTCTTCCCTAAATCACCTCAATACCGATAAAATGACGGGCTTAACCATTTTTCGTCTCTTATTTCCATCAAAACGCTTCGTAAAACAAAAGATCTAGATAATATCGATTGGATAGAAAAATAATTTTTGTGACGCGCGATTATAGAAACGCGAAGTGGCAATGAACTGCGTAGAATGCTGACGTCGACGCGTTTTGACCCGTCCGGCACCGGTAACGGGAGGAAACACGAATCGTTAAGTCGATGCCCGGTGTCGTTTCTCGTATGCGCGCGCGTGATTTGTACATTTCCAGAGCGGCGGCTCGTAGGTGGTTGCAGCCGAGGACGCGGATGCGACAGGGGTTTCTCGGTTACGTAACATCGAGGACACCGAGCGAACGGCTTCCTCCTATTCGACTCGAATGGTCGTTGGCACCCGAGATGCTAGAACGATCTTTGAACGAAAAGGTTACGCCTCCTTGCCTTGCTCAACGATCGGTTTCACGCTCCAAGTACCGAGATATTTTCCTCCCTCCCTTTATTCGCTTACGATTGCTTACAGCTAGACTGCGGACGTCTAGGCGAATGCATAAGTACGTCTGCATGTATATATTTTTGAAAATAAATCGCGATGCGTGTTTCATAGAAAGATATGCATCAAGCGACGTCTCGCAAATAATGCCTCGACTGGAGAAAGCTAAGTATGGCTTTGGATATATTGTATCATAGATAAGGAAAATATCTGTGGAAGATTAGTTTAAATTCAATGGGTCGAAACCAATCGATCGGTACATAAATACTGGATAGAAATAAAGTTATGTGCAAATACTTTTTGGCGCCATTACGCGTGTGTACACATTGTCGTTTATAAATATTAAGCTACCGATTGATTTGTAGGATTACACGAATCCTATTATCACGTGGAAATTTATAACAATGTTTGTCGTCCTCTTAGAGGGAATTGATGGAGTACAATTATAACTTATGTTTCTTAAAACAAAGCTGCTACTGCTACAATAAAAATAAACAGATGATTCATCTATGTATCTACCTTTAGATATCATTAACTGAATTAATCGCGATGATATCTTTCTCGGTAAAGAAAAATCAGTTTTATCGGAAACACTCGTATAGAGGTATGGAAATTGAACAATTTCAAGACAAAGAATTTCTTCAACATCAAATCAATGTGTCTAGTGATTTGTCAACTCAAACAGGCGCTTATTTCCTTATTACGCTCAAGCTTACTTCAGGTTTCATAAATATTTATAGCTTTGTAATAAAGTTACATTTTATAGGAAGCACTGTGCTCTAGGCGTGTTTTCTAATGTATTCAAGCATTTCTTAAAAAGTGAAAGAAAATACATTAATAGCGTCAGGCTAATTGATCCAACTAAAAAACAGTTACCTTCTTGGAGGCACGGTGCTTGTTGGTAAATCAGTCGATGGTTTACCAAAAGAAACATTAATTCGAACAAAGGGTGTAACAAGTTGCAAGTAGCTATGCGTGATACAATATGCGACCAAAATTACTGCTAGAAAATTTTCACATTAATAAAATTATCGACAACGAAAATATTTTGCTCTAATGATAATAGTAAAATAAAATAATGGTAAGGATTTTACATAATGATCGATAATGTATCGTTCGCGACTACGAGATTGGCATCGAAAGGAATTGCGGCGAGATGGAATCATTTTTTTGATAAAAGATTATCTCTTTGTTGCAACGCTGTAATTCCCCCCCCCCTTTCATGGCTTCTATTGCCTATGTTCTATTCCTCTGAGCGTGTTCAGATTATCTTTGATAAGTCGTCACACAACGTTCGTCGTTAGCCTCCATAAAGGTCCGGTCTATTATACGTGACGAAGTGCTATTGAATCTACTTTCAGGACTAATTTAACAAGAATAATGCCAGATACGTGATCTCCTGGCTGTCACACTTCGATTTTAATCGATCCGAATGATCACTACACCAATGCATTTAATTTCGTTCATATTTATCACACCACCTTAATTGTACTTATAGTGCTGCTTGTTGTTTAACTAGTTTCCATAGACTTTTTACAGTATTATTAATAGTAATGCGATACATTAATAATAGAAGTACACGACGCGTAATACAGCACTATATAATTCGAAATAACACGCAGCGTTAGCGTATCGCATCGAATGTTAGAAAAGCGGAAAAAAATAGACCTAACAAATGAAACTTCAGTAAATCATTTTTTCGAAAATTGCTTAAACTATGTTAGATTATACATTTTCCATATAATGTAGATGTGTATATGTATATATGTACAAGAAACACTGAATGCCACGCGGTTGCCCATGATGCTCTGATTGTGAGAGAGCAATTCGCGCGCGAGCAACTGAGTGTCTGAAATCTAACACCTCGGTGCTCGCACCGCTCTGAAAGAGGCCTTCTACATAGCATGCAACCGTGGGTATCTATCCATACTAATGATAGAAATTCTATTCTTAGATATATCCTCTGTAATATCGTTTCGAATAAACTATAATAAAAAAATTCAAACAAAAAATGATTTCCGTGAAAGTTGAATGAAAATTTGATGACAAAATTTTGTCAAAATATTGTTGGTTAAATGGAAGATTTTGTTTTCAGATTGGATACAGTAGGAATGTTAATATTTGTTGACTACGTATTTATTTTTTACCATATTTGTTACTACTGATATTATCGATAAATCACTTCGACGGCATTAGCGTTATAACGATTTCAAACGAGTTTGCAATAAAAATGATCGAGACTTGTGTATCGAACGTATCTTTGACGTATCGCAATTAAATCTGATTCGAGAGCAACCGGTTCGCCTAGAATCACAATAAACGCGTGCAACTTGTAACCAGACACCGAAATCCAAGATGTAATCTAATACCTGGCGTCACTGTAACCAGGTATTTCGTTACCCTGATCTACGTAGATATAAGAAAACCAGACAAAAGCGCATCGGATTGGTTGGCCGGTGTAAAATTGTACATTTATTACTTAACAGTTATGACAGATAGATATGTTACGTTCGACTACCATTGCAATTTCGTGCGGCGAGGATTTAACCGAGACGCTTCGTTTCATAATCATTTCCTTCCACTCTCCTTCACTTCATTCAATTTCTAAGCATTTTGCAATGAATAGTAGTAAAATAAACACGTAGTTAGTAGGTATTAACATTCCTGCTCTATACAATATGAAGACAAAAACTGTCATTAAAAAGTATACTCAATTAATTTTCAATTCATTCTCCAAGTTCCATATAAATGTAAAAATAAAATCAAGGTATCAAGAATTATCATTCAGCTTGGAAATGTTTAGAAGACATTTTAATTAAGTGTCAATGGTAGTTATTTTAGTAGAAGATAAGGGATAGTGTTGACGTTAGTACGCTTCGATTAATCTAGCGATCTCGTATAAAATATTTTTAACGTGTTCAAATTGTTTTTCAAAGACCACTGCGCATCGAATGACGTTCATTCTAAAGATACCGCTGGTACGTTCTGTAGCAGACGCTGCCACCAGAGACTTAGCGCCTACTTGACTGACCTTACAGTTATAAGGACGAAAAAGGATTAGACTTGAAAGGAGAAAGTCTTGATATTTTAACCGTGACTTTAGGAAGGTACATTTATCTTCTGTCGGGTCTTGTGAAAAGCCGTTCGTGTTATTAGAGATTCAGGCTTCGAAAGCAGGCAACAATATCCTATGTTTCATATAGATACTTTCTTTGAAATAACAAGCCGAACGCGGGCGTCATAATTTCACGTTTGCCATTTTAACTGACAGACATCGAACTTTGATTTAATATATCACGACTCGCAGTATTAGCTATTTAACTTGAAACCTTAACAAATTTCGAGTAAGACAAAGTCTATGCAATTTTAGATTCGCCAACAGAACTCGAAGTCAAGTCATTTGAACCAAGAAACATCAACTCACATAACTTGACTAATCCGGACATCGTTTCATATAAACTATGAACAGTACCCAGTCGTATAGGTATTTCGAGAAAACTCGTAAATCTAAAAAACACAAAGAAAAAAATCATTCATCTCCCTCGACTCGATAACTTCCAGAGGAATACCAAAGTTCCCTTGCGGAGGGGTGAAAATTCGAACTTGGTTATATATCATTCCAAAAATAACGTTCACCTGTATCGCATTCGCGGAACAGAAACCGTTCGTCGTCGCTCGGTGTTCCTGCAGTTCGGATTTTACGAGTCCTCGTAAACGCGCTCGATCTAATTCCCGCGCGTCACGTGTGCACTTTGTCTGGTGTCTTCGAAGAAAGGAGCGAAACGCAGGAAGGAGGAGAGAAAGAGAGGATAGAAAAATAGAAAAACAAGAAGGAAAGGGGAGGAAAAACGGCTGGCTGGTACGAAACGGTCCGTAAACCGACTTTAGTTTTCGTTTGGAGTCACCATCACGGTGGGTGGCGCCGTGCGACCGCCAGAGTAGAGGTCCGAGAGTTAGAGGAACCTGTACGAGCTTCTGTTTTAATGATGATCTATTTCGGTCGATGGCATTCGAACTCTCGCCTCGAGCTTTGTCAGTCAACAGGAAGCAATAGAATTTAATTTTCCACGGAGCACGTTTCCTCTTCCTACGAGCCCGTAGCAGCGATTCGATTAAAAATAAGGCACTCGTGAACGGAAAATTGAACAGCCAAGTCGCTCCGCGCCTTCTAGGCGTGCTCGTCTTTCTCCCGCGTCTGGCTCGACAGTGGAAGCAGCAGCCCAGCGTGCCTCGTCGACGCGGTTCAATGTCGTGGGTAAACTTGCGATTCAGAAATACAGGACGCTCCGCGTGAATGGAAACTTCGACGAATCGAGTCTCTGGTTTTCTGCTATACAAAATCCCTTATATTTGTCTATCGTAAGAAAGATTCACCAAAAGAAGAGCAGATCCTACAAGAATACTTGTACTTCGCGTAGCCTAATTTTCTTCGCAGAAAACGTTAAAAATAACTTGTTCTTCGAGCCCTTAATTTTTCGAGCCACGGTCGGTTGTGTGAGAGCGACGGGAGTGAAGTGTGCGCGACCACGGCCGAAGTGAGTCACTTGAACGCGACCGATCGACCGGGTACCAGGTACCCCGCGGCACGTTCGCCACTTTTATCGCGCAGGCATCGGGGCAATTTTCTTGGTGCGCCATTGCCGCGCTACGGCGCGCCTTCGAACGAGCAAAAATTAACCGTAATGCGGACGTGCAGCCAGCGTGCAAGCCTGTCGAAGGAACCGGCCGTCGCGACTTGGTCGAAAACGCAGACGATTCGGGCAATAAAAGGCGGCCGGCCGAGACAAACGAGACTCCTTTGACTTTGATTGATACTTATGCAGATCCAAATGGATATATCGTACGCGACGTTGAACGGAATCTGTGAAATTGCGTAAAGATGGGGAAAATGCTATTACGCTTCTATATTTTTAAAAATTAGCATATATAGTTTAGAAATTGTGCCTTTTTATGTTAATTAAATTACGAATATGTAGATCAAATTTCACGTTTTTATAAGCGGAACTAAAGAAGTTGATTTTAAAACAATTAAATATAAATAGTTTTTGAAGGTGTTTAATGGTTCATGGTGTAAAATAATTCTTATATCTCTGCCAGCTGGTTGTAGCTACATTGTTCGATATAATTTGACGGTTGTATTCTGGACAAATTTAAGGAACGCGAAATAACAGTAATAAAACCGGCAACATTTTCAGCGTGGGGTTGATTAGTACCGTAGGCAGGAACTTTTTTTTAGGACCAGGCAAATTACTACTGCATGGTAAAGTGGATGATCCCCCCGGTTATTTACAGCAGTACGCCGTGTTTTGCAATAAATTTTTAATCCCGCGAGCCTTGCTATTGATTTGACACACTTTTATTTTCATCTTGACATATAAACGTCAATAACTTTGTTATTGCGAGAAATATAATAGAAAACGTGAATCGTTAATACTGAATCGCGTTAATTTATTATTAAGACGCAACAAAATTATTATTTCCAAACTTTATATACGTTGTTCGACTTCCTCTCGCGATTTTAATAGATTATTACACGAACATCGTCAAAAAGGCAAGATGAAGTTGAAAGACAATATAATAACTTGGAGAAACAGCAATAATCTGCGTGATAGGAACAAAGTTGTTATGAAAACCAGCATGGATACGTCATGGTTGCAAAAACAGTGTGGAATGTTTAAAACATCAAATTAGGTACGTTACACCTACGCATACCGAGTAACCAAATATTTATTTGCGGATCTAAAAATTCGTAAACCCTCGTCAAAAATATGTTTTCATAAAAAAACAATATTACGAACTTTATTTCATACGTTCGATTTATTTTTCAAAGAAAATATCTTCTTCTTCAATTATATCGCGTGCTTCGACTAAGTGATGCACTTAGGACTTCGCACTAACATTCATTAGTAAGTTTTTGCCAATTGTAAAAATTTGCCAGATTTTCTTGCGATCATGTCACAATTTAAACAATTTCTGCGTTCATTTCAGTATTTATATCGTATTTGTTTAATGTAGACGCTTATTATAGCTGATTAAACGCATCGGTTGTGGCGCGAGTTGTCAAAATTTGTTTACATAGTTGATGCGACGTGTCAACCAAGACTATAATTTATCGGTGACTCACGGTTAAGTAGCTGCGTTACGAATGATAATTAACCACGTCGTGGCGTTATAGAGATCCTTGGACAGTAAAAATTACTTCTCGCAGCGAAAAACGCTGGTCGACCTACATACAAAAAAAAAAGAAAAAAAACGCACTATGTAACAAACTATGAATCATTTATGACGAGACCTGTCAAAGTACATTAATGTAACGTGTGTATCTAGCGATTGATAGAACGTATAACTAAATCACGTGAACGAAAATTAATCCTTCCGTTGCACACTGACGTAAACTTAACGCTAATATGAGGAAACATCTAGTCATACTTTATTTCATCCTAATTAATTTGAAACGTGTAAAACGTAGTATTTTTTGAAAATTGTGTCAGAGAAATATCTGTAAGTTCCCTTAGCGAGGAAAGGGTTAAGAGGTAAGAGACTCCATTAACCTATTACGTAACCCGACCTGAACCGATGCATGAGCAAATATCGTTTAAATAACTCTAAACCTTCACAGAGAAAGAGAGAAAGAGAGAGTTCTCTTCACTCCCTCTAATAGATAACAAATAATCCGTTCTTTCTCATTATTATCTCCCTTACTTTAAAAAATAAATTGTTCAGCCAATCACTCTTGGTCAAGCAAAGGATCGCGGAACTTGTATTTAATTTTCAAATAATTCTGCAACTTCGCACGAGTCACGTTGGTAACGGAAGACGGAACGCGAACGTGTCGCAGAACATTATCCAGAAGGTAGTTTAAGGGTTGTGCAATACGTAACTAGCCGCGATGGCTGGTACCCGCGTGAAACGTATCCACCGCGGGGAAAGGTAAATAAATGTCAAGCTCCCATTACGTAATCTATAGAAAATGCCGTTTCATGCGTTCCTACACCGCTGTCGGATCGCACAACCGAGGACAATCGGTACGGATGGAAAGAAAATGGTTCGAGAGAACCAAGTCGGGCCGACGAATAGGTAACTTACGGCTCGGTTCCCTGCCATGTCTCCACCCCCCCGTTCTCGTTTATGTAACTTCAGCCAGGGCGTTATTTCATAAGTGGCAATTGATTCAATTTGGAACGATGCGTGTACCGTCTAACACCTATTCAGACCTGCTCTTTGAAAATCTAAACGAGATCTTGCCACCGTGTACCTAAGACGAGATCGCCAACTGCGTTCTGCGCTTGTTATTCCATAAGAAACCATAAGTACATGTAACGTTGACAAAGTGGTGTACACGTGAAGGTAACCCGCGGGTTTTTGTGAATGGTTCCCGGTCAATGTTGAACTAAACGATGTCACTTCTGGTTTGCACGGACAATACGTCGATTCTGTAATTACGTAATGTAAAAGTAGAGCTATTCAATTGTTTGAGCAGTGTGTGTCATGATTATTTGTTCAGTCAGAGTTATATAAGTTTAATTAATAGGAGGGATAAGTAGCTAACGAATTGGTAAGAATGTAGATGTATAATTGAGCTGAAAATTGTTGTTAAAACCCAAGAATAACATTTTCCCAGCCTCTATAAGATTATTCTTTAAGATTATTCTTCTTTCTCTCAAAAGGAGCAAGGGGAGAAGTAAAACGAGAAACTGGATAGTCTAAGTGGAATATCGAAATCTCTAGTTCTCCGCGCGATTTCCAGCAGAATTTTAATGCGCGAAAACCGCCGGAGAATACCATCGTGGAAAATGTCAAAGTGGTAGAATGCACGAGAGAGAATCGCGATAGAGGCGAAAGTGCGTTCCCAGAGCCCCCTTTGCCGTTTGTCTTTCAAAATAAAATCGAAGGCACCAGCAATCGTGCAATAGCTATGCAACAACGTGATTATTATCTCAGAATCTGTTCGCTTGTTGTGCCTGTTGTTGTAACGATCTTATATTTTATTGGGAAGATTCATTCCATATACAATTTGAAATATCGTACCTACTAAATGTTCTTTGATGTATTTTAAAAAATCAACCAATTTGAAAATGTTAATTTTTCTATTTGTATAAAATAGAAAGTAGCATATCTTTTCTCCGTTGCAAAGTGTGGTCTTATATTTTTCTTATTAGAAAGGAAACGATAACCTTAGACCTCACCCTGGAAAGGCGTCCAGGTCCGGTTCCTTCCCCGAAGCAGGTGATCCGCGTCGCGACATCCGCAGCCCATGAAACCAAGGCTGTTTTGCATTCCTCCGCGAGTGAATTATGGGGGCGACCGTGGTGCCGTGCCACCTCGAGCGTAAAGAAAACACGATCTCTCGTTACGCGTCGGTAAAGAACGAGAATATAAGGAGAGGATCGGAGAACGGACGTGGAAAGGATCCCGGAGACTGGAAAGGAATCGCGGAGCGCGACGAAACGGCGAAAAGAACGCGGCAACGATCGAGGCGTGGTAGGCGGGAATGATCGAACGACTTTTACGCGAGGAAAGAGGCGCGGAAGGGGAAACAAGAAAGGAACAAGTTGAAAGAAAAACAGGAGAGGAAAGGAGGATAAAAACGGCGGAAAAGAGGAGCGTAATCATTGGAGGAACGTTCCAGCAACGTTCAAGATGGACGACCGACTGGTAGTTGACTCTGTAATAATCGGTGATAACCGACCAGTTTTGTAATCATTGCCCCGTTCGATCCGTCATTGCGCGAGTTGCTATTTCTACCCTAGCGAACAATGTCGTTTTGCCAACTCCGTCCGCCGCGTTCCTGGAACTGACCACTTGAAATGGATCGCGCCACTGTTTACGCGCCACCTGACATAGCGTGGTTCACGTCACAAGATTCGATATGATACAAAAAAGGCGCGCGAATTATCGTCGCTCGTTCGTACAGATAATCTGCGAACGTTTGTGCGGGCGTTAAAGTGTTTAAGAAAAGTACGATAAAAACAATGGTAATAATGAGTTATGTCGCTAATAGACGATACAATAAACGCGATACTAGACGCGTACAGAAAACAATTAATAATAATGATCGAGGATAAATTGAAGCAGATTATCGGTAATTGCAAATGCGATAAATGTGATTTACGTCAGAAATTCAGTCTATTGCGATTCATTAACAACGTATGTCGCGTACACATTATAGTCTAGATACGAGTCAGCAAGATGATAAGCAGAAATAGAAGAAACGTAGACTCTACGAATTACTTTTACAATTAATTATAATGTTACAAGTAGGAAATTTTATATGGTTGATCGCGATTACCTCGTTTCCTGTACGGACCTCGATAATTGCATACGTTTTGATCTCGTTTTCGTGCAATTATCGAGACTTTACTGTAACGCGGAGTTCGAGAGTTTCGTAGATAGTTGGAAGAGAGAATATTATTGCTTTGTATCTAATTGAGCGACGATTTCAGGTGTCGTAAGTTATGAACGTTGTGACGAAGATAGTTATGGAAGGTCTATTGGTTCTTTTCAAAATATTTAGACAACTGTTACGTGGCTTGACGTCGCAATGACGTCTTGCGACACCAACACGTGATAGCTTTCAACGGAGACTCGTTGTATGAAAATCAATTTTTTCGATGGAAAGTTTCACTCGTTTTCCATAGTAAGTGCAATATGCGTTCAGAAGTGCTACGAAATATTATTGCCGCGGTGTACGATATTAAGAAACATCCTATTAATTTTTCATAGCGCGTTACGCGTCTTAGAAATTACGTACCCGTGTGTCTTATATTTTAATTCGCATTTCACTTTCTTATCGCTGCGCCATTGCATTATGTTATATCATTGCGTCGGCGTCGAACATAGCTATTCATAGCAGTAGTTAGAGTCTGGTTTTTCAGTGAAAGTGAAGACTCGCGGTGAACTATAATTAATTAACATAAGAACAGATAAAATCAAATTGTTGGAGGGTTAATGACATTTCCTGTTTCATAAGGAGACAAAACGAAACGAAGGTATTGCTAGTTTGCGTTTAAGACAAAAAAAGATTCATCGATTTCTTGTTTTTTTTTCCTTGCACAAGGATATTTCTGAATATAAATTAACGCAGGTGTTACTGTTTGCAGATGATTAAAATCGAAAAGGTAAATATACGTCTTATTCATCATCGAAGATAAAAAGGCGTAAAGGAGAACGGTAAACAGTTCGACGGGCATTATGATCAATCACGTGGAATATCTGTTTCTTGTTCATTAAATTGCGTCACACAATGGTAATTGATGCTATCAATAATAGTTAGAAAGATCGAGTAATTCAGTCGTATAATTTATCTGGATACTTTAATACACGATCTTATCAGGATCTTATCTGACGACGTTTACAGCGGAAACGCCGACAGTTCGTTTTACATATTTAATTGATATCAGTCATCAAAAGTCGAGGCTGAATTAATAAGGATCGTGAAGTAAACGATCAATTTCTATCTAAATAAAAAATGGCGTTTTTATATCGTACCTAAATATGAACCGAGTCTCGTTAATTTATTGAAGTTTCAATAACGTGCCGTCACCTCGCGAGCATAAATCAGTTATTTTGAACCATACGAACGGTAGCGCACAATCTGAACGTAAAGCAGGCTAACGCAAGCGTGCATTAAGTGTGCCAAGTGACGTTATAACCGTAAAGAGTGGCTCAAAATCGACACCATGTTAGGTAACCTAAACTTAAACTAAGTTGACTTCTACGAACACAATCTTCAAGCAAAATCACTTGAATCAAGCGACGATAAATTCATGTGACTCGACTACCCTAAACGAGGCTCGAAGGCTCGAATCTATGCTTCACAAGCAACGTACAATCATCTAACTTTGTCTAAATAGACAAACATGAACGATTAAAAATATATAAAACCAAGTAAACATATTTCCTAGGAATATGCACGGCGGTAAAATCGACGTGGAAACGGTCAACTCGAACATCGACAGGTTCACGGAGGAGCGTCGCACGCCAAGGCGAAAAGAGAGCGCGCTTAGCATGCGAGCAACGTTGTAATTGGCACGTCTTGCTGGGACACCGAATGCTCTTTCGAGGTTAGAAGTGCAATGCACTGTTGCGTTCACTGTGCTCTGCCGCACCAGCAGAATGTTTATACCGATCTAACGGTGCCCAAGGGAACGTCTATGAATAGGTGGAGCGTATTTTTAAAACGCGTTGGGATACCGCGCGATCGAGAAACGACACGACGTTTCTCTGTGCCGGCAATCTCGCCGCCCAAATCACCCGATATTGGCCCGCGCTGCCAACAAGGATCACGCGTTCTGATTTTTCTTCACGTGTCTTCTACGTTAAACGTTCTGCTTCAGTCGCGATCGAAAACTCGGCGTATTGCGAACGGTTCCCACATCGCTGAATCCCCGGGTGTATAAATTAACCGCGGTGATTTTTAATAAGGCTTTGTTGCGACGTGTAAAGGAGTGCAATTAGAATTCAACGGAGCAACGTTTGTACAGTCATGCGCTATATAAACGATGGCTCGCGTAGAAGAAAGGTAAGGATGTGGATGATATTTCGCATTTTCTATTTCGAGTTGGGGAATTTCGGAATTACTCTACGCAAGGAAAATTGTAGCTATAAATTTGACTCTGAGAATTCTTTGTGAAATATGCTACGGAACAGAAATTTAGAGCTGGAATTATTTGCTCTTTTGGAGGAAGTTAATTCTGTAATACAGAGTATCTTCATGCCATGATCTAATATCTTTTCCAGAGTGAATTTCACGTTGGAAGGAATTCTTGGGTTCCATAATGCCATGTGCATAAAATATATTGTAATTAAACGTGGTTTCTTAATTCAAATTTTCGTATATAGGTCTTCTTCCTGCAACGAGTCGAACGAACCGACGTTGGACCACTTTAGAAGCAAATGCAGAAACCCAGGAGACTCTGTCTTCTCACAGAATACGTAAATCGAGGAGATATCGCAAAACGCGACGCAAGATCGTGTTTCGTGTGTTAATTAAATTAATAAGATCGATAAAGCATGGTACTGTAATCCGTACGTTTCTTAAGTTTTTCCGCAACAGTCGTCGAGAAAATTATGATTCTTATTACATGTAATAATTTTAGCAAACAATGACGTACATATATAAATCTTACATTTTTTATAAGGAAAGAAACTGTAGTCAATTAACTACATATATTGTATCCCTAGCAAATAAAGAATTTTTTCATTGGTTACTAATTTTCATTCCATATAATTTTAAATATACGCACGGAATTCTAATTCAGTGAAATTGCTAAACGAAAACAGGATAAACTATATTGAACTTTACAAACGATTATCAAAATGGTACTACAAATTTATCGGTTACGAAATTAACGTTATTAATAAATTATCATTCAGTAGCCGTATTGTGTTCAACTCGTTCAAAGGTGTACATTTGTACGTAAGCTGATCCAGTAATTGCATGAACATAGTGCAACTAATATCACGAAACCGTTAATTTCATATCTGCACGAGAAATTCCTGTTTAAGACACAATTGTCCAAACGATTTAGATACCTGCAATTATTGAAATCTAATTACTCCACATAGTACTTGAATCCAATTTATCTTAAAAATACCTCTACGCTGAACCACGAGATCGACCAACAGTCCGAACTACTCAAACGAATACACACATTTCGTTTTACCAGGCCTTCACACGAAACGATTCAACTTTCGCCTCAAGCAAAGTGTATCCCCAACAGTGATGCAGATAATCACGTGTTTCGTTTCTGTTTTCCGCACAGTTTTATCTCATAAATTGCACAGAAACAAGAGTAATAGAAAAGAAAAAAATAAAACAGACGGAAAAAGTATGCGCGTGCGCACATAAGTACATGGATCAACAGTTCTCGTTCGTAAATCGTCAAAGTTTCGTATCAAGCGCGAGCATCGCGTAACTAAGGGCTCGTTTCGTGGATTCGAGCCAGTTTCATTCACTTGGCGCGATGTTCGCCGGCCGATTGCGTAACTCACCGCCACTCTCCTCTACCGTAACCTGCTTTTTGCGAACGCCGCGTGGCTACTGTGACCGATTACGGTTCATTTTTCTATATCATCAACTAATACATACTGTTACAATTCCGAAAAAAAGGCGAGCATCAAACATTATGAAGCGTATGTAACCTCATCGACAGTAATCTACGATGAAGTGCGATGTCTCCATATTTTTCGAGATATTTCCCTCGCTTTATTACTGAACAATCGAATTAAATAATAATCGCAACCAATATTTTTTTTGTATTATTTCAATTGTCTGTGAATTAACATAATAATGTATCATCCTGCCGGTAACGCTTTAATTATTAAAAGGAATATATTTAGATTTTTTCAACTTTCATAAAAAAGAAGAGTTACGAAATAATGAAAAAACATATTATACGAATCTGTAAAATAATTATATCACTGTGGTCATACTAATCTTGCTTTAATTGTTTACATATTCCCATTTTACGATCTACTAAAAAGATATAAATTCAAATAATTTCCTTGCATTAAAAGTACAACTGTAATGAATAATTATAATAAATATTTGACTAAAACAGCATAACTTTTCAAGATAAAAAGTACCGAACATGATCATCCCTCTCTTCAACTTTAATATTATAAATTCCCTTGGTCACCGAGATTACATAAATTCTATAATATCAAAAGGTTAATAGAGTGTGCAATACCTGCAGGAGTCTATGAAAATAACGCTTACGACCTACTTTGTTTGTTGGGTCACTTCTCGGAAAATTAGAATCGCGTGAAGCCACGTCAACACCCGCCGTCCCATGCCACCTACCGGAAGTGAACTTTTCCCTTTATTGCCTCGCGGCATATTAAAATAAAGCGATCCGATAAAATCAAGCGACAATTATATACGCATCGAAAACATATACAAATCCAAGGGGATTGTGCAATGTAATTCTAAACAATTCTGAAGATTCTACATTTGTTCCTTCTCTTTAAATTCTTGAGTTTTCTGAAATATTTAGCAATCGCGCATTTTTGCCGATAGTATATCTCGGAGACCACACGTTTCGAAGGACTCACGTTGCAAGTTGATATGTGTAAAAGGTATTCTGGTTTTTATTCCTTTTGGTTATCTCTCGATTTTCATATTGTATTAGCGCTGAACTCTAAGGTAATTAAAATCATGCGGTAGTCAAATTTCCCATTTTTTCCGTCGTTCAATCAAGCGCCACTGCAATTCTCAATCCGTCGTTTCAAATTCCACACTGAAAGAACGTTAAATTTTCTACCGAACGTGTCGAGACTTCCGCAACATAATGCGCAGACCTTGATGCACGGAATTCATTATACTTTGGCCTTCATAAACACGAAAACATTCCTGCGTATAAAGCGCTCGCCGGCTACTGATTAACAATAAACGTGTTCGCGTTGAACACGAACGGATCTGGTTTAATAAAATATTCTTCGCGATCGCACAGCCACCGATTTCGTCATCAATCTACTCGCATAATCCACTTAGCGTCGTCGCCTAACGGAAAGGGAAAAATCCGCGTGGTAATCTCAGAGCTAATCGCAACGAGTCCCTCACTGCTCGTACATTTTACGTGTCGTCTCGTTTAAGAGCAACATTAACCAAGAGGAGTGTTAATTTATGATCGTGAAACGAGCAACTATGGGGCATGTTAAATAAGCGATGATCGCTTGGAGAAACATAATCCTTCGGAACGATAAAAAAAAAAAAAGAGGAAAATCGTAATTACGAGGACATGTAAATTAAAAGGTGTAACGGTACTTGCTGATAACCTGCGATGGAATAATGCTATCCTATCCATGTCGTATGTTTTAATGTCTACGAGGAATTGAAGCACGCTCGAAATCTCATATACACTCATATACACTTCATCTTATATACGCGTAGAATTAAATGACGAACATAAAACTAGAAGCTAGCTTTCTCTTTGCATACTTTTTTACATTTGGTATCTAATTTTCTTAACTAACACACGTTGCTCTCTTCTATACCTTCGTCTAATCCTTTCTTCCCCCTTTTAGTCGCCTCTTACGACAAGCAGGGGATACTGTGGGTGTATTCTGATCCCCACCGCACAGGGATAGGCCGTGCTTTAAGTTTCATACATTAGAGACTGCATCGTTGCGACGAGTAATATTTCGCGAACGTTCGACCGCGTCTCGAGATGGCTGCGCACTCTCCGTGAGAAAAGAAGCGTTGCCTACGAAATCAACCATGAGAACAGAGTGCCTTTTCTTTCCAAGTGTAGCGATCCTACCGGCAGGATTACAGTGCTATCGAATTAACCCGTCCAGTCGGCCTCTGATAGCCCGTTCGCGGACTTGAAAGCGTACCTTTCAGCGGAAACAAAGAAAACACGCTCGGCTATACAATTAGCCGCATCGTACGGCCTGTTCGGAAATTACATACGTATCTTCCGCGAAATTATACATTTGCAGCAGAAAGGAAAAGATAAAGTGAAAAATATTACACGGTGGATCGCGAGAGATCAATTTAATCGGCGGCTAATTCGGGAAAAAACGTCGAAACCTTTATATATTCGCTGCACTTAATCCTTAAATGCCGGCACGGAATACAGTCGTATAATTTCCGAGGCTACATCCGCAACATTCCATGTAATATTTATGCGTATAATTGTAATTAGCTGCGCACACAAGATTCGTGATTAGCTGCTTTTTAGCGGATGGGCTTTAATTAGCTTAAATATGTCTAGAAGATATAAATACCGTTGGACGATGTTTGCTCCTGCGAAATCAAAGCTACTTTGGGTTCTCGTAACCTCAATGGAACACGGCTGATGGCTGACGAAGTACTCGCGTAATACGAAAATGTTCGATCTATCGGTGATCTCTCCGCGAATCTGTGAACTATATCGAGTGACATTGCGAAACGATTCGTTCACCGCACAGTCACGCGTGTATGTATTTAGATTTCACTGAACGCAGGAGAGGATAGACTTACGTATCACAGGGCTGAAGTCGATACACGGATATGTAAGCGATAACAACCACGGCCTTGTACATATGTGCTTACGCCGAACGATTAAGTGCGAGGACTCGTTACACGAATACGTACGCGATAACGAACCGTCGGCCTTGTCGCTTGCGCCTAGTCATGTGCGAGTAAGAAAAGATATGTTTCAGGTCAACGAGGAAATTCAATGAACTTTGACACCAGACGTACCAAAGTTTCCCTATTCTTAACTATTACTTTATTTTGACTTGCAGCCATTTGAGTTCAACTAAACAGTGAATACTTATCACTTATACATTTATTATTAAATGATATCGACTTTTAATCACTTTTAATGCTTTATAGTTAATAGCACTAACCTAACTTGCTTGCAGTTCACATTAATAAAGAATGCCCGAACTATGAGATGACATTCAAGCGAATAGGCAATAGAAAACCGGATCAGTCATTGGCTTGTTATCATCGAATCTTGCGGACGAAAAAATTGTCTAGTACACACACTTTTATAGATATACCAATGAATACTCCAAGAACGATCACGCACCAGCGCCTAAAACTGCATATTTTAAGACGTAACAAGCCGAACGTATCGCAGAGGAGACTGTTGGGCGAACGCGAACAAAAGCAAACGCGTTCGTTACATAAGCGGGTTACGCGAATGGTACCGCGTCGGGAACTAAAAATTCTTACGAAGACCCACGTCACTCCTAGAAGCAAGAGTTTCGCGTTCAGCTAGTGGATGGCGGTTCCGATCGCAGTCGGAGATCGACGCGCGACGATTCTCCACGCGCCGGAACGCCCACTCGTTCCCGTTGAAGTCGTAATCGCGGCTGACGATGAACTTTGGAGCGAAAACAAAAATCGTCCACGCAATCATTCTGTCCGCGACCGCGACATCGTACCATGCTCCATCATTCCCGATGCGTGTATAGACTATTGTAAAACGTCGCCACTACACATCCACGACGCTCTCGTATGGGAATATTCAAGAGCGGTATGACGCTCGATTATTCATCGGTGTAGAATTGACACGGGTACACGAGTGATGCTCGTATGGGAATATTCAAAAGTCCCACGATCAGTTCGATTATGCATGCATATATACGTATGTACAGTCGCGTGTGTAAGTTTCAGGCAATTTATTTAAAGATAGGTTTCGCCCGTATAGAAATTCTTTTCTGCCTTAACGGTAGTTCTCTAGAAATGGACGATTAATGGTTGATAATCGTCGAAATCGCGCTACTTGAATCAAGCAGCTGGAATTTATGTAACTTGCGTATGTTTGTTTTTTAACAGAAAACATATCAATATTCTACATTTTACGTTCATCGGTATTGAATGAAAAGTTGTAAAGTATAATGCTATTATAATTGGAAAATGCGAAGTGGTTCGAAGATGCACGTGAGCCTTTGAAAAATAAACGTACAAGGAAATGGTGCGAACAGTAAAACCGAGGAATAATTCGATAAATTCACCAAGGCCTCAAAACTATTAAACGTGGAGCTATTGAGCTCGTTCGCGATGTAGAATCGTCCAATGGAAAGGTTTGAGTCAATTGAACAAGTTAAATAACAATTTAAGGATAACCTTTATGGTTATCATTATCAATAGTTTCGATATTACAATTTTGTAATTATATGTACGCGTATCTCTTATCTGAGTGTGTTATCTGCATATATAGATTTACATAAACTACTTTTGCAGATATTCAATTTGGTCACTTCATCGAACGATATACTTCCACCTTTACTTCAACTAAGATTGTCATATTCTAGATTAACCGATAACGAGAGCAGTAAAAAATTATATTTCTCATTCGAGGAAAAAAAAATCGTAAGGTCAGACACATTTGCATTCTAAAATATTAACACGTTATGTGTTACAAAAAAATTAAATAAAAAATTAAATTGCATTAACTTTTTTCTTAAATATATTCCTTTTCTTAGAGCATTGACTGAACAAAAACCGATATTCCTAAACAAAATGTTTAATCTCGCAATGAATACGCAAGGACAAACGCACGCGGTGGTGTAACATGAACCTAAAAGTCTAACGCCGCTATGTAGGGACCGGCATGGCAGTTAACGTGATAACTCAAACAATCTCTCTGAGCAAATCAATTTTATACAATTTAAACAGTCGCAAAAAACTGCTAATAATTATAGATAATTATCGCGAATTGAATATCAAACAATCGCGTGTTCGATGATCACGACGTACGGAAAAGAGATAGCACGATACCTCGCGGTCGATGATCAACCGCCGCGTGTACACGCGTTAAAAGCGCTGTCGAATCCGTGTTCGGCGATCCCCCAGCCGATCGCGCGTTTTGCACGACCGCCAAAATTCCTCCGCCGGGGTTTATAAACGGTTTGTGCGTCAGATGACGTCTGAATGCAAGGAAACGATAGATTCGAGCATTAATAGCACTCTAAACGAGCTACATAGCCAGTGAACACCAGGTCTCGACTTGGATTTCGTAAAGGCTAGCAGTTGGCGTATTTACGTACCAAGTAAAGCATCGCACCGTTGCGAAACGAGATAAAACATTATTTAAAAACTACCAAGAGATTCGTTGGTACCCATACCGATGCATCGCAGAACGAACGTGTTCCCGTAAATTACGAAGCTATTATTAGAAACATAATGCGCAGTTTCCCTACCTTTTGCAATAGCTCAGTCTCGGTCCGATCGATCCACGCGGAAAACCGCTTCAAAGCGTGTCTCCGCGCGGTAGGCCTTTAAAGTAAAGGGGAGATGCTCTTGAAAACAAGCGCATAGAGTCGCCTTTAAAACGTAATCGTTCCAAAAACGAAGCTATAACCCTCGAGTTGTAACCGAACTTTCCCCGCTAAGTAGCACCCCAACTTTTTAGCTGATACAACTTCCGTCGCGATATCGTGGTGAATAATTTACGATCGACGTGTCTGCTACCCGCGTCCTGCGCTCGTCTCTCTATTTCGGAATACGGAATAAGGTCTATTAAAGAGCACGTCGCTGCGCGCTCTTATTTAGTAACTTGAAGCGATCTACCGTTAACTTTGAAAATCTGCGCGCTTGTGCACGCTGCGCGATACGTCGAGAGGCACGATATACATGTAGGTAAAACCGGAGCGTGAAACAGAAATGTCACGGTGCGACTGTGAAACGGCGACGCCTTGAGAGCCGGATATGAACGCTTATTGGATACGATACGGCTCGCGAGGTCCGTTTGGTGCAGTTGGCTTTTGTGCGACTTAAACTTGCACTGTTTCAATTAAGACTAGCATTGGATAAATTTGTAAATGCCCGCTACATTGACGGCAATTTCGAAGCAATTTTATGGCGTCATTGTTTGATAACGAAGGTTCTAAGTACATTTGCGATGAATCAATTTTAACGCGACATCCAATATTACATTCAGAGAGTGCAATTATTAACTTGATGAATACACGATTAAGAGTGTCACGACAAATTATTTTATTACGTGGCGTAAATGAGGATATATTTACTGTTATTCCCACATTCTATTCTTTCATATATAAAATTCTAAATTCAAAGTAATTTCAATCAATGTTTCCAAGACTTCAATTGCGAATTCTTCCTATTGTCAAGTTAATTACACGACGAATAGAAGTGAACACTTAACCGAATCGCGAAATAAATCACAATTTTCAAAGGAATCGACGGTGGGCCTGAGAAGTGACGGTGAACCTGGTCGATTGAAAAACGGCGAGATTTTCGCGAGATGGCTGCCACTTTGCTCTCTTGCCGATGGAATAAGTGTGTCACGGCCAGCCGGTAGTAGGAACGACGCTCGTTCAGTCGAGCCAGGAAAGCTTCTGTACCGATATACACGACCAAAAGGTAAGTGTACAGCAAAATGCTACCTCTGTACGTATACACCCAGCTTCTGAGCGCGCGAACGCTTATACGCGCGGGTGCGTGTATTTGGGTGTGTCTTGCGACCAATCTGTGCAGGTGGAGGAGGTTATTTACGATCATCGTATGATACAGGCATACACCGCGAGCGAGTGTGTGAGAGAAAAAGAGAGGATTGGTCGTCGTCGAGAGTTGACCCTAGCCGTCGCATAGGCATAAAGCACTACTAATTCAGCGAATTAGAAATCTGTATGCTGCTCCACTGTTTGGTCAACTCGGGAAAACCGCGTGCGCGCGTGAGCCGCGGAAGTGGGCGAACAAAGAGAAACTTGGGTTATTTACGTTGGCGATACGTGATCGGAAACGCAGCACAGGTATAGCGAACTTAACGTGTTATAAATGAAACTCGGCGGCGAGTACGTTATGTGTGCGAACGAGGGTTAATTCGACCCGACAGCGTATAAAATGTGAAATTTGTTCACTCCAGCGTGCTTCAGGCAGACACCAATTTCAGACAGTTTTTACTGTTACAACAGCATCAATTATTTCTGCCTTTCTGTTACAGATTATTCTTTAATGCTGCCGTATCTGCTAGCATTTAGGGACGAGTCTATGGTTTATATTAATTCTTTAACATAACTCCTGCGTGTAAGTACAGCGAAAAGATAGTAAGATCGCTGTCACGTAGAGAATCGTAAACAGTTCGCGTCGAGAATATGTTTCGACAGTGGTAACGAACGTGACAGACTTCGCACGTATTAATCAAGTTATTCGAATTCCATCCTTCAGTTCTTTTTTTATACTTCGATATTATTCAAATATTCGAAATATATGGAAAAAGTGTATCCATACTTTTGTAACAGTCCTCGTATATTTATAAGAAAATGATCAACGTCTTTTCGGACAAATCTCGAGACTGTTCAAACAAGAATTCCAACTGGTATGCGCTCGCTCGCGGAAAACTCGCCGATGTTTAATTCACCTTTATCATATAGCAATCAGCTTCCTACACGCGTTGGCCTTTTCTACCTCGAACAACAAGGATACACCGCGCTAAGAGTTTCTCTCGTTAAAGGCGTAGCGACGCGGTAGTCCTACACCGTCGTTCCTTATGAATATTTATTGTTCCAGGGCTCGGTTGTACACTTTCTTCCGTATCAGCGACGGTTATTCTGCGCGGCAGGCCACTCGATCATACGCGCACGCCTCCGTTCTATTTGTTGGTTTCCACGGCGCGCAAAGAGAGACCCCGCCGGACGAGGAGGAGGTGAACGACGACGGTGACTGCGTGCCGCGGAGGTGGGGCGGCGGGCACTGGCAAAAGGAGTCGTTGAACTACAAAACAACAGACGTAGACGGCCGGCCTAAAAACGCTGCAGGAAGAGCCGGCCTCTCGATTTGTCTCGCTTCGTGCTTGCTAATTGCCGCTTGCTTTTCTTAACCTCGAATCTCTTTCTTCCTCGCAGGACGAACGGCGAAGCAACAGCATCGGAGTCGATGCCACGCTCGCGTTCGTAAATTAACTCGATCGCGGTTGGAGGCATAAGACTTGGATAAACCTCTCGTTCTTCTTGTTAAATATTATAATTTTCTTATCTCAACCCCTGAGTACGAGATTCATCCGAACGCAGTGATACATCTTGAAATCGTTCATTTACATTGAGAGAAGTTAGAAACAAATAATTGATAAATTTAGTTTGTATTTTTAATATATTTTTTATTTAAGAAGGGGTTACCACGTTATCACTCAGTGATTAAATTGTATTATACGCAGGTATCGTGAGTACTAGAGTTTGTTTCTGAAAAAATGTTAGAATAGAAGAAAAAAATATTTGTTTGGTACTGTTCGTTCGGTATTCTTGTGGATATCACGAAAGAGGTAATATAGAGTAGGAACTGAAACGGATGAGAAATTTCTGTTGCACGATGTACATAAAATAACATAAATAACAACAAAACTCGGATTTTAGTCAGAAATTGAGATTTCAGCCATATTCTCTTCAAGGTACATACGTACTCTCTGCTTGTAGATGTACCTACATTTCATACATTTCTAACATTCGCCATTTTCATTGGCTGAAGCAACATTGCAGTTTGCCTTCAGTCAACGTTTTCAATAAAGCTCACATTTTCTCTTCAACCGGATCAACGAACCCAAAATGGATTTTTCATTAACGAATAAACTATAATACTACTCTAACGTCCACCCTAATTAAAAAAATTTATCACCCTTATTATTATTATTTTATATTGCCATATATAAATATAATATACAATATATTTTTTATTTAAAAGAGGGTTGTTAAACTGCAACGAGCTGTAATAGTGTTGAAGCAATGAAAATTGCTTTATTGTTACTTTCGATTGTCTAGCGAAAAAAGTTCGTAAAGTGTTTCCCACAGTAATGGGTATATCAATTAAGATACTCCTTTTATAGAGTTCCCGAGTAATTGTCGATTTCCGTGGTACACTCATCCAGAGGATATACCTGGACGTTATGTAACTCGAACAGAGGGTCAAAGAGATTGCATTGGAAATGGAATTAAGGACTAATTGGAAGATATACATCGTGTCCTACATAATTATTTCTCGCCGTAGAATCTCAATACTCTTCTTGAGCTGAATGGAAGATTGTGCCAGACAGAAACTGAACTATGTATCGTTTATTTTCAAGAGAAATCAAAAGTTTGCAATGTACATCTACACACTTCTGAATGAACGAATGTAAAGTGTATCCCATCCTCTCCTTATATATCTTCCCACCAGCGATTACATCAGCGTAACATTTTTTCACGTTAGACTATCGGTATAAACATAATAAATTATCCTTCTTCGTTGTACGCAATTCTATCTTTGCATGTGGCATTGCTGTATGCAAATTAACGAGACAGAAATAAATTCGAGGAAACATTGGCAAGAAGAACCGTAAGTTGTGAACAGCCGAGCACGGAACTACGTACGTTCTATGAAATTCTTGCACGTTTTAATGCATTTTTATTTTAAGCATCGTTACTTCTGAATGACAGCCGAGCAACAATCGAGTATGTACCGGGACCGGTACCGGTACCGCCTATGCGCCGTCGAAACGCGTGGGTCGTGTCTTACCACGCTTTCTCTGAGAGCATGCAAACACACGCTTCTAATTGCGAAACTTCTGAATGAATTCAGATTCCTTGGCAAAATTGTGTAACCCCGCGTGCGAAGCCGTGAAAATAAATCGATCCCTGGCGCAGAAAGATACTGGTCGAGCTTAGAACGATCGAACGAAACATTCCTCCGTCCTCGGAGCGAAATATCACCTTTTACGCGTGTAAAACATCGATGGGAAACAATAACCGCGCGTTGCGGTTCATACGTACGTACGTGTGCCAGTTTAAATCGTGCCACAAGGCTAACGATCGACGACGCATTCGAGCGGCCAGTAAAAAGAGAAGAAAAAAAAACAGACCGCACGAACGGGAACGCCGCTACTTTTGGTTGATGGAGGAAAGCTACGTCTCTAGACCATTGTCCCATTAATATGCGAGGAAAACGTGACGTAGCCCCCCGACGTCCTCGATAGAAAATCGATGCTTTGAAATCTATGTTTAAACGGGACAATTTTGAGTGCACCTACTAACAGTTTCGTTTCCGTTGCATAATTTTAACCTTTAACCGATTGGTGACACTCTCGATATCGAAACGAGAACGCAGCTTTTTCATCTACCATGCTCTGTCTGTTCAACGTGTTTCATTACTGAATTCTGTTATCAATACTACACGTGTAACCATTTGCGTATATTTAGTGTCTTAAAGCATTACTTTCTCTGATCGTCGTAAAATATCCTTTATGTCTTTGAATAGATATTTCAACTCTCTCAGAATCAAGTATTGAAGCACGTCTATGCTGTTTCAATCAGTTTTTACTTACTTCCACAACATTAAATTTTTGTCTTCGCGTGAAAGTATTATCATACGATAAGAAATTTAATCTACTTGGAACTAATTAATCGATAAGTAAACGCTACAATAAATATAAAGATACGATTTTGTAGCTACTGTACGTGAGATCACTCAGCACACATATATCTTCGTCTTTCTTTTAATAATTTCTAATTACCATCCAATCTCTAACAGAATACTAATTCTTTCTCTTTGTTAGCAACGGTTTCCTCCTTTTTGCACGCTTTCTCTCGCTGCAGATTGTTCCACTTCGGCGCAGCATCTTTTATTTGCATAGACGAATTATGCGAAAAACTTTCCAAGCGACAACACGTGAGGACTGGAAGGAGAGAACGAGGAATCGAAAAATCGACACTGACTCACCCATCGATTATGGGCGACCAATGAAAACGACGCAACGTCTCGATTTAACCCGGCTTTCGTTTAGACATTATAGTAAGTACAGAATCGTGCTCTCTCGAAACGAAACGCAACGTGATTTTCTCTGTCCTAGAAACGGTCCTGATTAGAATAATGACGTAACTAGCGTGTGTGCATCACAAATGACCCATTAGATTATTTCTATTCCATTCCCCCGCTGTCATCCGTGTCTGTGGCGCTTTTACTCCCGCAATAAAATCCCATTTTTACTGCATTTCATTTCACGATTTCACCTACCAGTGGAAAAAATTGTTTTCCATCCAGAAAAGTTCAACCGGAGTGTATTATAATACGATTTTCATCTGTTTTCAAAACCCTCTAACATGAACATAAAACAATTCTCCTCAAACTAACTCATGAAAGTTTTGAAAAATAAGGAGCATTTTAGAATTTTAAGATTAACATTCCATTTCATTCGTTTATGTGAATAGTAATACATGGACAAAACATTAAAGAAGATCATAATAGACGTTAAAGAAACTTGAAGGAGTGATGGAAGAAAAAAAAGGAGTAGCCCATGAAATATTAATTTTCAGAAAATTTTTATATTTCTTTGAAACATAACGAGCCCTAACGAATGAAATTAATGTAAGGAATAATTACGATTCATCCCTCCAAAGCATGAATCGCAAACTCTACTTCTTTTATTAACTCCAACTTTGGATTACGCATATTTTCAGGGGAAAAAATTCGCAGAAACTTTTCCTACTTTTTGTTTTTTTTTAATTATTTATATCTCTATTAACTCCCTGGTCGTGCCAATAATTTTGTGACTCACTGTACGTGTGTGTACGCTATACGAACAAGGGGTTGCAATGCCTCGTGTGACGCAGCAGCGAACCCAAAGGGTGGGGATCCTGGCGTGTATGTACGCCTTCTCCCTACCGTATATAATGCTCTGCGTCCCTCTAACCCCCTCCTCTATCCCGCCACCCGCCCTTCCGTTCGCCCTCTATCCCGACCGCCCACCTTCTCACTCTCCCCACCGATATTCAACTCCCGGCGCCCCTCGGTATATCCCAGCGACGTTGCCGGGTGTTACATAATAGCCGTGCACCGTTGCCAGCTTTCTACGGGTGGCATGCGACGTTGCCAGCTCGAACCGGTGTACCATGTCGAGTCCGCCTGCCTGTGCCTTGCTTTCCTTGCCTGTTTGCCTGCCTGCCTTACCTTGCCTGCCTGCCTGCCTGTCTGTCTGCCTGCCTGCCTACCTACCTACCCACCAGAGTCTGGCTAAACTCAAGCCAAACCCGTATCCTGGATCTTGGGAACACGGGCTCTTTGGGGCTTGTAATTAAATGGGAGCTTGCTAGAATTGGGAAGAATAAAGTAACGTGGAATAAATTTCTTCTATGATGTGCGACTTTAATATCGTTGCAACTTGGTATTAATAGCGGTTCTACGTTTTAAGGAATTTTGCCATAGAAAGGATGGCTGCGCTACGGGGAGTTTAGGGGCAGCTTGAATAGCGTATCGACGCGTAGATGCATCATGCTTGAACTTATATATATGCGTAGTCGAAATCGAGATTTCTTGAGAACTGTTTTCGTTATTGAATATTATGATTTGTTATAGTTTTAGAGCTAAACGCGTGATAGTGTGGTTAGTTGTGTAAATATTTGGTGCAGAGAGTTATAGGTTGTTCCTGGATTAAATGCATTTTAGTGCGTTTCAATGGAATGCGTTAACTTTTGTTAGGTAGGTTTAGCTTCATTTATCGATCAGCTATTTATGTGTGTTTGTGAATAGTCGATGTCGAGACGCATGTCTTTACCACGCTGGAAGGTGTTGCTTGTATTTGACCGATCTATTATGGCTATTCCCTTTGTCCATGAGAATCTGGGCCCTACCTTAGCGCGGATGTCTCGGGCTGGTTCCGGATCTCGGATTACCAGGCCCCTCGAGGCGTTTCAAACGGAGCCTCGCTCTACTTATTCCATGCTTGAAAAATATCAACTGAATGTGGTGAGAAAGATTCCTTTGTTCTTCGTATATTAATCTGGTGGCTCCGTTACGCATTAATTTTGCATTCGATGCGTTATGCGAGAATTATAACTGTTCATTATTTTTAGTCCCAGTTTTTACACCTCCAACCGTAAAAAAGAAAATGTTCACAATATTTGAAAGAGCAGAGCGTATAACATTTACGAACATTAAAAGTATCTATTCAAAATGGATAATTTCTCATTTTAGTTGCAGAACGTAGAATTTTTACTAAATAAATATTATGCTGCTAACAAGAAAGCTATTAATTAAATTTCTCTATAATTGTAATACATCGAATAATATTTTAGACAACTACACACAAAACGGAAGACTGAAACTATGGTTGTAACGAAAATAACCAGAATATCCCGAACGCACGAAACGTATGCGATACAATTACGGGGTCCGTGAAGAGGGATTACTTTTGAATCCGAAAGGTAGGGCCTTGAAATCAACAAAAACGCGTGTTCTGACTGGCCCCAAGACGAAGCGTAGTTGCCAATTTCGTCCAGCTACGCGCACCCGGCAACGTCGCTGCGAACTCTATCGATTCCAGATCTACAATTTCTCGTTAGCACTCTGGGTCACTCGAGCACGTTTCCGTGGCATGGTACGTGACTACAAAAACTATTACGTCCATCAGAAAACAGAAAAAGTAACGACGAAAAATGGAGGTATTACCATCTATACCCGTTCGGGTATCTATCTCGTGCGAATGACTGTTATTTCGCCTCGTAACCACCGACAGCACCTCGAACTTCATAAAGCATTCTATTAATATCAAACAACGGAACAAAACGCTCGGCATTCGGTAAAGGAAGAGGAAAAGAAAGTTCCGCGAGCAGGTGTTTCGACTACACGGACCACTTTTGGGGGAGCTACGACGGTATACAGTCGTAAAAGATAAACACCAGTAGCCAACAGGGACAAAAGCAAAAAAAAAAACGAAAGGAAATCTACGATGTAAATACATCATGGTAATTCGGAAAATTTTTAATTTTCTTTCCGATTTCTTAATTTTATTTATCATTACTTTGCTATCGTTCATTTACCTATTTTTCTCACAAAAAGCAGTTCTAAAGGAAGCACAAGGTAGTACTAAAAATATTTTGTACCGTTATTTGTGAGTGTTCCATGCTTTGAAGAAAAATGAGGGCACTCACGTTTAACAACTATTAAACAGGGTCACTGAACGGTATACTCGTTCCATTCGATTTTATGCTACTGAACAACTCGTGAACGAAGCAGAACGATTTGTAGAATAATCTTAAAAGTCAATTTTCAATTAAAGGATAGTTTCTTCGTAGTATAATTAATATTGCAAGTCGATCAAATGCAAATTAAATTTGGTTAAAATTGGAATAATCCAAGACTATAAGATCACATTGCAAAAAAGTGTACCTATCTCCAAAACAGTTTATACGTATGCACTATATAAATACCGAATTAAATATTTCTACAATTTTAATAAATGCAATTGCAAATCTACCACAGTGGACAACGTAAAATTAACTTCAGTTTTTAGTCTAACAATAAGTAACTTTCATAAAAAAAAAAAAGAAATCATTAAAATCATAATTCTAGTATACTTTTAAGTATGTCACATAGAAATGCTTTGTACTTATTTATAAAACATTAAAAAAAAACTAACATATATTTCAATTTTCCAGTTTCGAATACGATAATTAAACTTAGTCCTCCATTGGAGAACAAAAACAGCAATGAAAATTGTGAAAATATAAGAAACAAGAAAACATCAACCATCGCTGCAGGTCTCAGCCAATGCTTTTCAAACGAGTCGTACGTCGTTCACCTCTTTCCTGAACTCGGCATCTTAACCGGTGAAAGTCAGTCGTATGTTCTATGTGGCCAAGAGCCCTTGGAGAACATACGTCGATTCATATACATATATCTATGTACAACGAATACATATAATATGTATATCCTGGCATTATGCAGGGGCATGCATCGACTGCATTATTGTATAAGTATCATGCACACTTGACGCATTATAACTATTCTAACTGGTAAAACTAACGCTGGGATGATTCTGTCTCGCATCGTACAGAACTCTACGTTATTATTTGACTGTAACGTGTTTATATAATTAACGTAGAATATAAAAAGATACTGTTAAACATTTCTTAATAAAACTTACACATTGAACCGAAGTGATTATACGAGAAGGGAATAATAAATGTGAATGTAAAGACTAGTATATACCATTCCTAAAATATTATTATAATTTTATATCACGAGTTTAGATTTCGAATAACAAATACACTGTATACGTCATAGTTTTTGTCCTTCACTCACTAATCGGCTGATCTTACGACAAAGCAATAGCTTATAAAACACTATCGATGTTACGTGGATGACTGGTGTCACGACTTACAGTTGTTTCTTTAAAATGAACAAATTTCGCCGACACTGCGAAGCGGAAAAACTTTGTATCAAGATCGTTTGAACGGCGAACGAAGGAGCAACCAGTGTACAAGGAGTTCGCAGAACGATGATCGAGGCAAGTATAAGGAGTGCTCCGTTTACCAGGCTGCCAACTCAGTCGCTTTGCCGTGGCGAGAGGGCAAAAGATGCGACGTTGCCGAGCCAGGAGCGCGTAAATGATCACCGTGGACGTTGCAACGCCGCGAAACGAGAGACACGCTGTGAGACATGAAGGAGAAGGCAACGTAATCGTTTCGGTTTGAAACGCAATGCCGGCCGCTTGCCAGATACCGTAACAGGGTCGACGGATGAAGAAATTTGGCGGTATCGACTTCTTCGTGCAGGTGTATTCGAGGAGACCTCGATGTCTGAAATCCCAAAACTCTTTTGCGGTGAAACGTCACGAATCCTGGGGGAATTACGTTGCGGTTATGTGCCCACAATGTCCTTAGCACGAATGCCTACTTATCGACACTCTGTGCTTGAATATTAAAGCGAATGTTGCCAACGAGACATCGTATCTAATATTCGGAAGGAAACGGTCTGAACGATTATATTCCTTACATCTAAACGAAACTAAAATACTAGAAACAAAGTTTAAACAATACAACGCGAATGCGACAAAAATAATATGTAACGAGACACATTTCGGGCCAAGCATGAACTATCCGTAGAGCGTTTTCGCAATTATCGTTTTATGTAGCTCGCAACGCCACACAATTTAACCACATCCCAAAGGCGCAATGCGTCAAAAGAACGATCTGATTAATCATGCGATCTTCAACCTCCTGTCCTTCATTTATATTCATGTAGAACCGATACGAATCTCTCACACTGCTTTTCAGAAGGAAACTTCTATTGTAATTTTGAAGTCTTCTAAAAAAATACTATTACCAACGTATCTTAAATTTATATCTATCCTATCAAATTGCATACCCTACAAAATCATCTTCCGTACATTTCGCGACATACAAGCCGTTTTCGGCTATCATGTAAAATACATGATTCACTTAAGCTAAGGCACCCTCCGTTGAAGAAACAAGGCATTCGATTGCCGGTATAAGAAAGAAACACCCACACAAGGGAATAGGTTTCCCGTGAACATAGAGGGTATGTAACTCGGATACATATTTGTGACAGCTCGTATATCATCGTAGGAGCACTAACACACGAAAATACGTGTGACTGGAGGTTGTTCCGGAGAGTCGAAGGTTTTCGGATGGGTGACGTCGAGTGGAACACGAGGCCGAGGTGCGGAGGAAAGGTGGGGTGAGCATGGGGTGTAGGGGCGCGGTAGGGTATGGGGTGGGGAGAGATGGGGCAGAGTTGGGCTGGAGAAGGGGAGGGTGGTCGACCACGCGCGATCAATATAACAAAATACGCCGGCAACCCGGCACATACATACATGACGCGTGCGCGCACACACGTACATTTTCAAGCATTCTGTCAATATACCGACCTGCACTACACACTCACGCATACACATACGTACGCACAAATTGTAAATATAATCTAGACGTGCACATAATCTCGCTAGTTGGACATGTATGTGTGAAAGCTCTACTCTTATCTTCGTGTGACCATAAATTGCAAACGCGATACGTGTGCATGTTACTTGTGCACAGCCATATATACGTATGCACACTCGATGGATACAGTTATATGTAGCGTGTGGCGAAACGCAGAGAAATTCGGAGGTACATCATGTGCCATGCGTGTATGTGCAAGGGAAACGTACGTTTCGATAAGTGGACAGAACGCATTGCACGAATACGATGCACATGCCGTACGCGTAAGAATGTAGCGGACGTGCGTTTCAAAACACGTTTGAATTGGACTCTCGAACTTCATGCATCGTCCGCGCGAGAAAATGGTTCAGGGTATATGTAGGATTTGGCAGATTTCTTATCTTCCTAAGTGTCATGTGTAGAATCTGCATCGCAAAGTACAATCGAAGAAACCTCTAAAAAGTTTTCTTTGTGAAAATTGGATAGTATAGTTTACAGTATATTATATACATGCAGGTAATTATGTATATACAGAAGTATATGTATATATTCGTATGTACACTAAATGCTTCTACTTTCTTATGGACATATGAACCAGGGACATCAAAATGTTACAATATTTTGTATTTCTATAAAATATAAAAAACTAGATATGATACTATATGGTACATATAGCTCAAAATAAAAAAACCGATTTGTCCAAATGATTTGAGCATGTAAATGTTTTAGATCTTCAATTGTATTATTCTTAACAATTTTACGGATAAAAATAAATATTTTATTTATGTACGTAAAATATATAATTATCTTCCGTAATCCAAAACTTTATAAAACTCAAATACTTATAATTATTATTCATTTTGTTTCCTACAATCACATTTATCTGTATGTCCTGTTAATTTTTTTTAAATGTATCTTTTATGAACATTGTAGAAAAAAACAACTTCTTGAATATATTTTTACCATTCAAATTTACCTATTTTTCACAGATCCTCGAAAAATAGTGTGAAAGACAAAAAATATTTGCTACACGAAACTATGATTCTTAATGAATCGAACGACTTTCGAAGACAGACCGAAGAATATTCTGTTACCTACCGCGCGTTTCGAGAAACGAGAGGTCAACGGCGTAACGACGCCACCCGCCATTTTAAGGACGAACCTTTAAGGCTATAACACACGGTAGACGACCGTAAGAACAGAGCTAGTATACAAACGAAGTATCGCCAGCTGGCACGTAAAATGTAGCGCCGCTGGCAATGCGAATATTCACCGACGTGTGCATTTAGAGAAGAAAAATTAATGCTACAATGAAGATTGGAACCCATACTAAAAACATCGGAAAACTATTTCCTCTTTGAAATGAACTTTTTTTTGTAGCCAAGAACATAATGTATAACACCTTTAAATTCTACGTTCCAAAATATATCCAAGTCCAAGAAAACCTGCGGAAACGTCTGCAACATTCCATTTTTAACTATTTTACAAGAATCTTATCTGCAATCGAGCAGTTGCAATCTTTAAATTTAAAGAGAATTACGATGCAACAAAGTGTAGTGGTGATTTTCAAAGTTTACGTAACTGATAGATTAGACTCCTAGTAGATAAATACACGAATAAAAGCAAACGAAATACGTAATATAATTATATATCATACTGTGTGATATAACGAAGCTATTACATAAAACGCAATACAGCGTAAATTTTCGCAAATCATATAGTTGAAAATCAACGTTAACCTAGTAACGGTTTATAGAAGTATTTACAATAAAATATCGTATAGTACGTAGTTGCCTTATGATTTCAAGTATCCGCAAGTTGAGCGCCACTGCGCCACGTCACCGTTAGTTTTCACTTCTGTTTTCCTGCTTCGATCTCTACTCTTTAACAATTCTACTTGTATTTTGGATACTTTTCTATATTGTAAACCATATAGTCCTATTCTATACATGCAATGTGCACAGAGAATACGATGTGGATATTTTTAACGTATATCAATGCAAATGCTTTCTTCCAAAGGTACTGCTGATATAATCCATAAACATAATATTATTCGTATGTGTCGCCAATTTCTGATGTATTTTGTGAATTTTTTGTAAAAATATAAGGAAAATATTCCAATCACAGTATAAAACAAGATATACACAAGTACCTTTCTTTAGCCATTATTATCTTGTTTTATAATATTTCGTATGAATTCGTAAATAAAGTGTTTTCAGATTCACACAAAAATAAAAAAATGGAAATAAATCGGCGAATAACATATTAATATATGTATGAATTTTAGCTTTTAAGCAACCAACTAATAACGACGAAACAATTATTTATGAAAATGTTAATAACGGAAATAACTTTGTACGATTAACACAACTTTTTAACACTTTACTTGCTCTATAGACACCTACAATAAAGAACTAAATAAATATAGTAAATCATAAATATGGAATAATAATAATACAACTATTGCAGTAACGAAAGAAATGTATGCACTACATTATTGTTACTCAATGGTTTCTTTCTAAGGCGAACAAAAGGCGTGCCCGGTTCGAGGATCCGCGATTTGAGCGCCACTGTCGAACAATAACTTCGTGCCGCTGCGAGCTCTCAAAATGGCTGTCCTCAGCTATTATTACTTCGGGGAAAAAACAAATGACGGCGCGCTCACGCTACGAGGAGAGGAGAGACAGAGCCAAGGCTCTTCGTATACCGCGCACGGTGTAGGTGTGTGTAGGTGAGGTGTGGGCGTGTGTGTATATAAGCGTGCAGGATCCTCGATCTACGTACGAAGTCAAAAACATCGGCGTACACCTTACGTGTGCTCCTGAATACCGATTTTATCAAACCGATAAACGCCGCTCCATTCCTACGCGAAAACATAAACAAACTGGCGACTAACGAACAAAATTCGAGCGACATTCTCTCGCCTGTTCGTTTACCGGTCACGAAAACATTGTACAGACCAGACCGTTGCAGAGATTCCAGCTTGGCTAGAGCCGACGGTATAAAAGCCTGGCACAGACGCTACGAAAGCACGACCGTGCAGTCGTAAAATTTTCGACGGATTTATCGTTAACCGTGCCCAGACTGCGGCAACAATAGAGACATTCTACTTCCTGCCCCTAAATGTATGCACAGTGTCTATGTGTCCCTTTTTTCGTCCGCTTCGACGTGAGAAGGCACGATTCACGGGTAAATTAGAAATGGTACGGTCAGGTCCCGTAAATCATACCGGTTGTCCGAAAGTTCGTGCCCTCTCATGTTGAGCGACACAGGTACCCCGAGGAGGTAAACGGAAAAGTGAGCGTAAAGTTCCGTGCACGCTATAATGCAAACTATGTATACAGAGAGAAGGAGAACGAACATGAACGGTATGCTTGAATTTTGTCGAATCCTCGATATGCATGTGTACGTTACATAAGACCGCCTTTTGTTAGAAGGCATAGGAACGATGTAAAATGTGTGTTGCGCTCACCGTTTGAAATGCTCTCGTATGCGATCCTCTCGGATGTTTTCCGGCAGATTTCCAACCCACAGGTGACGTGTCTCTCTAACCATTTTGCTCCGAACTCTTCATTTGGGATCGGATGTTGTGGTATCGTTTGGCGGCACTGTACAACGACACACAACTTCGCCCGACGTTGATCACGGCACACTCTCACCACACCACCGATATTCGATACCGACAGAGCGGGTCGGCTTAATGGAAACTCTCTTTCAGCTTGTCGCCGGATTTCAGCCGAAAAATCGCCTGGTTAGAGCTCGTTTCGCGTCGGATCGAGGATCAAGTAAATAATAGATTGGTTACGAGCACACAATATTTCCTAATTTTCGTATCACGGGCTCGCGATACACACACGCGACAAGAGCCGAAGGAACCGTTACGTGTATTCCACGACGTAAGAAGGAGTTTCCTCCCACTTTCGACACTCCCAATTTTAATCACTGGCAACAAACAGATAACACTAGTCACTAGCCGGAAGGTGGTGACCCCAAGCAGGACGGGTGCTGTCGTCAGGGCAGCGCCGTGGAACGATCGGCCGGCAGAAGAGGGTGGCAACGGAGCTCTCGCGATAAAATTTTTGCGTCGCGACGCACGCCGACGACGACAACGACGACCACGAAGAAGAGGAGGAGGAGCCTCGATAGTGGACACCACTGATGGCAACGGCTACAAGGATCAGGACCGTCGCCGAACACCACATCGTACACCACTGAATCGCGTATGAGGAAAGACGGCTTTAATCACACGTCACACCAAGCACACCGGGCACAACGCGCGGGCGATACGCATCCCAACGCATATTTGCCAAGCATGATCACACTCGCGTCGATCCGGCCTTCGACAAAGAGGCCTACGGATGCGCTTTCAACTCTCGCAGAAGAAAGCCCACTTGAAAGAAAAAAAAAAAAAAATGAAAAACAATCGATCTCTACGAACGATAGAATCGCTGCTCTTTCTTCCTGCTAAATATTAAAACGCGTTAACTCTTTTTATCGCGCACACGACACACTACCAATTTTCTCTTTCCTTTCTCTTTTTCCTCCTTTTCTTTCCTTTACTACTACTTTATTTCCCTTTTCTCTTACTTCACTTGTACCGCGCGTAGTTGCTTCTTTTCACATCACTGTATTTATCATCACCGCTCGTACCTCGTTAATGGAATTATATACGTCGGATGCATATTCTTCGGTAAAAGCGAGGCGCGGTTTCCCTCTATCTTTCTCGCGATCGAATAACTTCCCGTGTCACGTGACGTGCATTAACGGAAACAAATTAATGGTATATTCGTCAAACTCTCGACCGCTACAATGCACGCTTGTGTATGTACGTCTTAAACGCACTCGTTTCGTTCACTCGGGCCATGTAACGCGGATGGAGCTGGCTTCGCTCCTTCTCACTGCACTACACTACTCAGAGTGACGTCACCGTGGCGGGAGCGTAGTATGGCTCGCTGGCTAGTATCGCTGCCGGCGCGGTGGTGGGGGGTACCGCGTAGGGGAACGAAACGAGTCTACCTCGAAAAGCGGCGGCTCGCAATCGCGATCGTCGCCCGCCAGCCGGTGAAGTGTGCCTCGTGGTGGGGGGGAACTTTTCGTGCGTCCTCGGTGGGGTTAGAGAGAGTGGTGAGACTCGTTCGAATCGAAGCAAGGACAGGTAGGGAGAACTCGGGGCTCCGGGAGAGAAGGGATAACGGGTCGAACGAGCTAACCCGAACCCCCGAACCGCGCTCCTCCCTTTTCAGCCGGCTCTGTCTCTCTCTCCTTCCTACCTCTCCTCTCACCCCTTCGCCTCTCTTCTACGCCGATATCCCACTACGAACACCACCTCTTCCCATTCCCCCCTACCTCTCTTAACGAATCGTCCCGCAACCATTTCGTCCCATCCTCTTTTCTCCTCTTCTCTTCCTACTCCGTAATCTCTTCGTCCTCTTCCTCGTACCTCGTGCCACCGTCGTCGTCCCAACTCGTCCGCCATCTTTCTTGTACGCTCCCTCTCTCTCTTTCCATCCCGCTCTCTCCAGGGCCGGTTTAGGAGCAGCCAATTACCCGGGGCATCGGTACTTTCTACCCCAAGAATAAAGACGGAAAATTGGATTATTACGAAAATAAAAGTACTTGACTATGTGACGTGCCCTCTAATCAACGAAATAACGATCAAACAAACGTGTCGGCTCGATGCCGCGTATCGAGCTAATAAAAGATTTCTCAGGCTGTACGTTCTGTGCGGAGATACAGAATATTATTGTTCGATCTTCTGTGACACTGCGTGATACTGCATCTTCTTCCTGCGATGCAAACGAAATCTGTGTAGAAATTTAATAATTACGTCTAGTCTCTATTTCTTTGAGGCGATCTTACGATTAATAGACTGAGACGATTAATCTGTAATAGATTTTTATGTCTCGATACAAAAGATACGTTACATCGATTACTACGCGTAATATATAATGTAAGTAGAGAAGAAAATAGTTAATATATCATTAGGAATTGATTTCGGAAGGTCGTATCGTTCATTCCTCGTGTTTATCGGAATTGCATTTATTTTTGTTATTGCGGCATGTAAAGTTCAATCGAGATATGGGCACAAATAACTTTCGACCTGTGATAGGGTGCCAGAATACATTCAGCCGGACCTGGCTTTGCTCCATCTTGTTTTCGCTAAAATCGCGTCAAAGTCGTAGATTCATGGTGACGATGTAGTACGAGATCTACCGTTCGTCTATCTTTTCCGTGCTGTACGTTCCTTTAATGGTCCACGACGGTTTGCTCATACGAAATTAACTCTATTGGCGACAATACCAAACATCCGTTTGTCGGTTACTGTACGTCATCGAGGCTAGAGAAAGCGATTTCCGTCGAACTCGAATTGCTTTGTCCGAAAACGAAGGCGGTTTCATGACTGTTTCGTGTTAAGAACGTTTCGAACGAGAACCGCCTATTGCGTGTTTTGTGCCGGTGATTTATAGACACTTCCTAATTTACAACGTCCACATATAAAGATGTATTAAATTCTAAATTCCGCATATATTGTATATACCTGTATTGTTAAGTAAATATATGATTAATTAATCCTAGCACTTAGTGCAAAATATTTTAAGAAGTTTTGACTAATGTATTCATTAGGAAACTTTATCAATGACTATATAGAATTCTAAACGGATGAAAACTTGATTATATTTATTTTACGAAGGATAATTATATATGAACGAATTTCTAAGTAAATGAATAAATTATATTAAGGCTATTTTATTAAATTAAAATTTAATATACTAGATTTTTATACGACACATTTTTCATATATTTGTGTTGATAATGATAGAAATCAAGATTTCCAAAAGAAAGAAATGATTCTAATTTGCTTTAAATGTGGTATAAATAGAAAATATATGATGTCCAATTATAAAATAAAATGTTTCTCGCAATTATTACATAAGTACATATTGTAATATTACTTTTAAATATAACATGATATATTAATAAAAATAAATTAATTGATACTGAAAGTGACATATGCCTAATTTCTTTTTCATCAAACATTGAGCCAAATGTATTATTATTTTTAAAGTAATAATATAAATACAATTCAGTTAGTGAAAGACGGAAGTTACTAATATTTCTTTCTGTTACAACTCTTATAGCATTTATATAGCATACAAATTTTTGAATTTGCTTGAATTAGTTTATACTTTGCCAATTTAGTAAGTAGTGAAAAATTAGTGATTTAAACGTTATGTGCAAAAAACTTTTTCTTGCTCCACGAAAATAGCTCAGATATCAAAGCCAATAAAATGGATGATGTATCTACATATTTATGTAGATACATTACATCAACGTTTCAAGTAAAATATATTTTTCCGAAAATTATTGTAATTTACTATTATAAAACAAAGATTAAGTTCATCAAATTTCAGTTTACTTTGACTCTATTATGTGCACATATGTTAATATTACCCATAAGCAATTCCTCATCAACTTATATATTATTTAAACATATTGTTTAACAAAATAGGCGATGGTGGCGACAGCTTCCAACAAAGAAACCTTAATAATCACTGCTTTACTTACATCTAGTGCCACCTATAGGGAAAATGAATATCGAGAATTTCTTAGTTACCAACAGTAAACACAAACAGCAATTTTGTATCGAACAAACAAACCATAATTGTTATCCCTTATTGTCAGTTTTTACGGCTGTATCTCTCTAATGCCTAACCTCTTGCATAGTACTCCAAATATATTATACAATTTCCAACAAACGAGTTAGGTCTTTTTATTCAATTCTTTCCTCTCAGTTATACAATTTATGACAAATATTTCTATACACAAAAGATTAAAAGAAACATGTCTTTGTACGACAAAAGTTTAGAGATTTCGGAGATTGTAGGTGAACCATCTATTGTATCATCCGAACCAAGTGAGCGGAAGTTGGCACGCAAACTTCGTATTCAACGACGTAGGGAAGCTCGAGAGAAGTATGGATTGGACGAAATTTTAATACCATCATTTTTTAACGATAAACATATTAAGAACATGAAGTATTTTCAATGAAGAAATACTAAAAAAGTTATTTCTAATTGTTTAAAGAGCCATAAAATTGAATTTAATCTGAAGATAATTAATAAGTTTCTTGTGCATTAGGCAAATAAAAGCCCAAGATGAAGAAATTGAAGAAATTACTCCTATCGAGATGCAAATTCTTGATAGCATAGAAACTTTGGAAAAATTAGCAACAGAAGGTATTGAAGTGGTATGTATCATTTGATAAGAAGATATTTTATAGTATCAATTATTGCGATAAAAAGTTAAGCAATATAAATCGAAATTATTTTCAGGTTGCAGGCGTTAGAGTGGCGAACGATGCGAAGGAACTACAAAGGCGTAAGGAGATACAGCAGAAGAGGGAGAGATTATTGGAGGTACTCGAGGAGGAAGACAAAAAGTGCATGGAGAAATACCGTGAAATTACGAAAAAGTGGCCTGATATACTTGCCTCCAACGACCCATTAGATATCCATGATGAATTAAAAAGTCAAAATTCCAAGTGCCTGGAAATACTCGAGAAAAAGGATGCGCTGATTGCAGAATTAAAGGAAGAACTGGAGAACGCCGATTTGCAGTACACCGAAGACGTGATGAAACAGAATGAAGATATTGATTTACTTATCGAAAGGATGGAAAATCAAGTCCGTGTTTTCGTTACAAATTTTATTCTTCTTTTTGCTATAAATTACAAATTATAATTTAATGGACTTTGTACAGATACAAACAATGACAAAGACTTATCGGCATGAGGTGGAGTTGATCGACAGTGTGATTGAAGCAGAGCGTAAAATACTTTTGGAATCTTCTATGGAAAAATGGAACGTATTATACAAAAAGTTGCAAGATGATACCTTCGAAGGAAGAGAAAAAAGGAAAGAAGTAATGCGCGAATACGAGGAGCAAATGAGGAAAGCGATGATAGAGCATCAAGAAGAATTTCGTAAACAAAAGATTGCGTTCGAGTTAGAGATTCAGAATCTCCAGCAGGAGGTACAAAACATGAAATCCTACTGCATGATGAACATTGAGAAATTAGATTACAATTATGCGGTGCTGAAGCGACGCGAGGAAGAAAATACAATTGTAAAAAATCAGCAGAAAAGGAGAATCAATAAGTGCGTGTGTTAACTATTCAATTATTTATTTTATAACAATTGCTTCTTAGCCAGTTTAATAATTTGAAAGATATTACTAAATAATTGCAAAACAGCTGTTCTTGATACAATACTAATAAGAATTAAAAGATTAAATTAAATATATTTGCATTTTACAGATTGCAGGATATTATTAATGATTTAAAGCAAACTTATACACAGTTGGAAGAATCGTCGAAGGCGGAGATTCAAAAGCTGACGAATCAAATATTAAAGTCGCATAAAGCTATATTGGAGGTGGAAGAAAAGTCCAACTATCTGGCGACCATCAACGATAGAAAGTACATGCAGATTTGGGATATGAATATTAAAACCGCGGATGAACTAGTCGACAAGGTATAGCGGCAATGTGTAATTAATGAGAGAAGAATTCTGTTTGATGAATGAATTACAGATTTTTACGGCGGATAGAATTATACACGAACAATTGTTAATGATGGAATGGAAACCACCAGAACTGCAACTATTGAAGAAAGAGGACTTACCCTCTTATTGTGGCGTGATGTGCGCCTTAAAAGCAGGTAAAATTTATTTAAAAAACCGTGCTCGTAAACGAGTCAGTATAAAATCAATCAATGCTTCTATTTATATTTTCAGAAAAAGAGACGGCCAAGAAAAGGAAAATGATCACCAAATCGTATAAGCCAGCGGCTTCATTAGAAGAAATCAATTTGGAACGACGCTTGTTGAATCACATTCTTAAACTGATTTCCGATCAATGCGATTATCTTATCGAAGATACATTGAAGAAACTACTTACTGATTACACGGAAGAAGATAAATTGGTGATTCGACTGGATAAAGTATTCGAGGTGGTCTTGGTCAGATAAATAATTGAACTAGAAATGCCGATCTTGAATCGATTTTTAGAAAACCGATTCTTTTATACTAACAAAGATTTAAAACGGAATAAATATTGTGTTTAAATCGTTCTCTTAATGATTTTATACCGAATTCATTTAAAATGCAGCATTGCTAAATAGAGTTACAGTAGTATTACAAATTAAATATAAATATATATTAATTAAATATAAATTTATAGGCGCTAAAAATTACGTCCGAACAAGAACTTCAATTTTTATTGAATTTCTTCTTGCCTTATGCGCATTGTCCCACTTGCGACACTAAAACATTAAGCATACCAAGTGTTAGTGTTTGTGGAGAAATTACGCAAAGTTTGTCTCTGTACGTGAAAAATATTGCTGATATTATAAGAGAGCCATAAGTTTAAATTGCGAAATAGTAAAATGTCAAAAATAAACTCATTTTAGAACTGTACCTAATGTTTGTGGAAGTGATACACTTAATACGGAAGAAGCTGACTTAGTGGCGGCTATGCAAACGGCACTTTGTTGCGAAAAGCTATATGACGACGAAAAGAAAGAAGGCGAGGCTGTTGCTAGTACATCGCAATCCTCTTCAACTGAAATATCACCTGTTCAAGTTGCTACGACTTGTGTAGCTGAAGGAATTATTGAAACTACTGACAGTGCGTTGTGGAAGCTGATATATCCTTAACTACTTTAATGAATCCATCGAATCAGATTTTCTTTTTCCTATCATTTATTTCTGTTACCACTAATTTTTAATTTCACAGCGGGCGGCGAGCCGAAACGGCTATTAACATGCGATAAAGGCCACTTGTTGCAAATCGAAACTGAATTTGTTTCGAGCGCACTAAAAGAATTCGTAGAGAGATATGAATTCGTTAAAATGGAAGGTAGTAAAAAAACAGTGAAAGAAAGAATCACAGTATCGCGTAATATAACGAACGAAGATATAATCGAATTTTGGCAACGATATCGAGATGTTTTCTCAGAAGATAGGGAGAGATTGTGGGACAATTTATTAGTTGGCCTTAAGAAGTATTATGAAGTATTAAAAGAGAGACACCAATTAAATGCAGAGACAGAATCGTTACGAAGACAAAATGCGGAAATGCGTCGTTTACTAAGAAGACATACGTCAGAGGTAATGTCTGTGTAATAATTGGAATAATTTACAATTATATTACGCACATATTTACATTTCAGGTTGGCATTGACAAAGGAATAGAATTCTGATTTGAGAAAGAAATAGAATTCTGATCTGGACTGTATCATCAATGGGAATTATAATTTTACTATTACTTGTAACATTTTATATAATCTTCCATTAACTTTTAATGAGAGAGAGATACATATAATTAAAAACATATATAAAACTTACGTAAAAACAGAACATAAATTACTTATACTACAAGAGCAGCCACCGCAGAGCGCTTGTTATAATATCATATACATAAATATTATGAAATTAATGTTTACCACTTATATATGACTCCGTAATATATTTCTTCTTTTACATCTTCATACACCTTTTGTCGCATGGTGAATCTAAAACAAACTTATTTAATGGATTAATAAAAGCACATATTAAAATGAAAAGAATACATATTAGATATAGAAATATTAATTAAAAAATAACAACAAATAATGAAATATTACATGTATTATAGTGTGGTAAAACCTAAGAATTCACTATTAATTTATACAAAATATCAACTCTTTACAAAAAAAAAAGTAATAATACTCTAATGAAATATTAATAGTTTCGTTCTTAATACTAAATAAATTCCAAAGTTGTCATAAATAATGATATACAAAGGATAACTAGAACATTTACAGATCAGTCATGAAAATTAACACCAAATAAATTCAGATTGTATAAATGTACAAATTATTGTTTATTTTAGTGACAAACGCTGGATTTGCAACGACATAAAGATAAACATAACACTCATTATAATTAATTTTTATTGTTATTAAAAATTATGATTGAAATATTTTGTCTTTTTCGTTGGAAAGTAAATCAAATGCAGAATGAAGAACGTGCTAAACTTAATCAAGGAAAGAGTCAGCAAAAACATCGCGAAAATTGCCTGCAAAAATTGCCAGGGCCTTCTTTATAATTCGCGACACGAGGTGCGTCATAAAAAAACAATTCGCGAACAGTCACCTAAGGACGCTTTTTATGGTTCGCAAATCTAATTTATGCACCCAGAATTTAAATACGCAACACTAGTAAACTAGATTTAGGAAGAAATGATCTCCTCATACCTTCATTTATGAATCAATCAAGAAAAAAATGAATAAAAATATCGCGAAAATTGCCTATCATAATTGACAGGGCCTTCTTTATAATTCGCAATATTAATTAAGTAAGGGGAAGGAGATTTTATTATACGTTACCAACTTATGCGCATATTTCCACAGTATCTTGGACATTTTGTTTATTACGATCGTAACGCTACTTTGGAAACGCGATCTTATGTATCGCAACACTAGAGAAACAATCGCGATTAACATTTGTACGCAACGCTAATGCAAACCGTGATTAATCATTCACAGCTAAAAAATAAATCAGCGATTTGCCCAAAATAATGTGGCTAGGTATATTGGCGGATAAAGTAACGAGCATAATGACAATATAATATAAAGAAATGGCTTTGCATCCAGAATCCAGTATTTCCGAATGCAAGAGTCATCTGTTGCAGCCCTCTTCTCTGAACCTCTTCGGCTCACAGCCTCTTCTTTCTTCGGACGCCATGTCCAGAATCTTCTCAAACTTAAATCTATGCTCGAGATTTTCCCTAAGCACAACCCAAAAAATGATGCAACAAAAATCCAAAACATTAAGCAAGACAGCTAACAGCACGCAAGACGAGCAACGAATTAAGAAATCGTTGTTCGTGCAAAACGTGCTAAATCTCGAGCAGTAAACGATCGTTTCGACCAAAACCGCGACCGCGACCGCGAAGGATTCGAAAAATCGATAGGATAGAGCCAGTGGCAAACAGCACTCTCCATTCACGCCAGCTTTACCATCGATGATTCAAATCAGATTTCCTGAAACAGGTTGAACCACGCGAGAAAAAACGCGCCTGCCCGATCGGTGACTGTGGTCAACCTGCCCGGCCCTACCTACTTAAATCTAGCACACAATCATACCAGAGTAAACTACCTACCTACCTAATGCTATATTTAAAAAATGACAACAGACTCGTACCAACATATACATACAACACACGGAATTATCGCAAACTTGCATACTATCTCACACTTTCTAAATTTTACTTACTTGCATATCATCTAGTGCAATCCGAAGGATGTTACTGATCGTTGTACATTACTATTAGTATAAGTAATAATATATTTAATCGAATAAATGCAGTAGTTAATGTTTAATAAAAACCGACGTATTCCCACAGTCTAATCACACGTTTGGTAAATACGTCGTACAATACACTAGGACATCAGATTGCGAAAAGATCTTATAAACTAGTGGGGAATCATCGTGCCCATCACCTTTTCCCCACTCAAGTAGCACATGGGCACGTGAATGGGGTCCTGGCAACGAACACGGAAAAAGAACCTGAAAATCCTGATCTAAAATAATGATTAGTACAAAAACAACAACACATATCAACCGTTTTTCGGTTTATTTTCTATTTTATTTTTATTACTGGGTAAGTGGAATATAGGAAGGATATGAAGGTATTTAGACACACAATAATATCCGAGCGATTTAATCATCAAAGCAAATGTTCTAAGATATGAAAATACCATTCAAGTTTAATGCTTTGATTCTGAAATCAACTCCCTGAAATAAAATTAAATGTTTTCTTGCACATGTCATTTAACATAGTTTCAATAATCAAATAAGTACATTTTAATATTTTAAAATCTCTAATTCATTACATAATTTCTATTATACGGTATTAACAGAAATATTAAATGACTGGAACATTTAATATTCTTAATAAGTGTAAACACTATAATTAATAATAATACACGTCACATTAATAAATGTTCGTATAATAATTATAATCGTCACAGATCGATACGAAGTCGGTGGACATCCGACTTTACCACTAAATACTGCTGAATTAGGGCAGTATACATTGTTCATTTCTTTATACAAGATCTATCAAAGATATTATATATATATATATATATATATATATATATATATATATATATATATATATATATATATATATATATATGTATGTATTTAAGATTATAATTAATTCTAATAAAGATATTTCATTTGTGTAAATGTTCAATACATTTCTATATACTAGGCATTCATACTGGACGTGTATAGATCATGAATATTATATTATTCATATTTATTTATTTCATAATTATCAATACTACTATTATTATATTATTAACGTTATATCGTAATATTTAAAAACACGGAGTGCAAGAAAACGTAACCTGATCTAATAAATAACACACATAAGATAAAGTTTAGTGCTCACAGGTACAATTATATACCTGTTGTCACCATGCTCGTTAAATAAATACTGTATAAATACAACTAGTCACTCGTGTCGATTCGAACCTTTCGTCCTACGACATGATGAATGACCAGAGGAACTTGAAAGCATGCGACTCACCGACCGTAGATCGATGATGCTGTTGATGTCTGGAGGAAGTCATCGGGACTGCTGCTGATGTCTGGAGGAACTGCTCCCAGATGCTGTTGCTGCCTCGATGAAACCAGTAGATGCTTGAAGGATGTCATGTTATGAATTAAAATTCATGTCACTACACAATGAATCAGTTAAGAAAAAGTATTAAGAAATGTTGCTTACCTCTAAGAAGACATTACGAAGGTTGTCGTTAGGGTAGAAGAAGTAGTGAATCCATCGTAGAAGTAATAGCTGTAAAACTTTAAAAGGAACGAAACTATTAGGATTAAGTTTACGAAAATGTTTATAGAAATCTAGAATTCCATAATTAAAATAGAAAATTTAATTACATTTTTGGCTCCTACAGCATAGCAATATCCATTTCAAGTAGGCGATGATGTGACTCTAATACCGAATATAAATATTCTAAAAATAAAAAAAAAATAAAAATAAAAGTCTATTATAATATTACATAAGAAATATTATAATTTACGAAGCAAACACTGACTCTAGTCTCGCGTATGATTACTATGATAGATTAAACATAATTATAATTAGAGCAGCTGTGCTTCAAAAAATATAAAAAAATTAAACGCAGCAAACACTGACTCTACCAACCGCATTGCGCGCGGTCACCAAAATTTTCTGGAAGGAGACTATTATTAGTGGGGGGACAAAGGGAGGAAATAAATAAGATACAATTTTATTTTTCACATTACTTTCCATTTTCTTCGAGCATTTGTTCATGAAAATAACTCTCTGCTAAAGCTACTAAAACTGTGTAGAATATATATATATATATATATATATATGAAATATCATGTATAAGTAGTATAAAATATTTGCAAATATTGCAAGTTATTAATTAATAATACATGACTGATCTCTATGATTTTTACTTTGATATCATTTGTCATCAGAATTTAAAACATATTGAAATTTACTAATTTGTTACTTATATCATTTGTTGTAAGCTAATCATTTATTACTCATTATATCTACTATGAATTAAAATTTAGATTTTACCACACGATGAAGCAATTAACAAATAACATAAATGTATACATGCGAATCATTTCACCTTTAACACATATCTACTTTAATAATAAATCAAATATTACCATAAAATCTCCGTTAGAATATTACTTCTACTGCTACTATTTCAATCGTTATTGGTCATAATAATCTATAACAATGCAAAATAAAACAGTTGTAATCAGAATGTGTAATAATAAAAGCAACTGTATTGAAACTATCGAAAGTAAGAATGAAATGCACGAACAACAAGTAGACAAAGAAAATTCAAAAAATTGATTTACATTTAGGATACTAATAATGTTCAATATATAATTAACCAAGAGTAGGTATCAGTTGAATAAAGAGTTGGTAGCGATAAAGATGCTTGTAGAGGATAACAACTGTAAATATTCTACAGTCGATAAGCAAGTTTGTTACATACCTCAGAAACAGCGAGACAGGTTGCGACAGGTACGGCGGGACAACGCACACTAGTACGCCGTACGAACGTAGCAGCTCCCCACTATGCTCACGCTGTAAACAGAGCACCAAATTGAAATTATCTTTCTAGAATACCATGTAGACGCGTGAAAATGCCAAACGACAACTCATTTAATATCAAAACTTCGGAATAAAAATTTACAGCAAAGATGAGAAAAGACGCTATCGCCATGACAGCTTGAACTATTCAACAAGGGATTTGAATCTCGACGCGTGCGCATTCGAACATTAACACAATCGCTATTTCAAACTAAAATGTATCTTAACAAGTACAAATATACAATTGTACTCACCAATTTATCGATATGACAGTTGTTGCATAGCTAATGGTTCTTCGTATAGCTTGTATGATTAGAGAATCTCGATTTATTTGTAAATTTCTTGAAGGAGAGTTATTTTGTTCCTATGTTTTTTACTGTATCAAGTACAGTTTATGTTTAGTGAACAACAGATAAGTTGTAAATGTCTTGAGAGTTTAGTGAACTGGAGTTGCTTCGTTCCTACGTTCTTCCCTACAGCAAGTCAAGATTAACAATACCGATTGTGTAAAAAATCCGTGCCTTTATATACCCAAATGTAGGAGCAGCTGTTAACCAATCAGATCTTCCGCTTGAAAAATGTTAACCAATTAGGGTTAAAACGAACAATAGCCACCCCGTGTCAATGCTACGAGCGATCTGATTGGTTAACGGCTGGTACTCACGTTCGGTATATAAAGGACAATTTTATTTGCACAAACTTTAATATTAAACTTGACTTGCTAGAGGGAGGAACGTCAGCGCTTGCATTAACATTTAGTATATAAGGGCAGTTAATTTATTCTATAAGGTTGACTTTTTCAATGCAAGATGATAAAGCTAGTTGGCAGAAACAACAATTAACACTAATGAATATTTTAGATCTATGAATATCATATCTCAAATAATTTATGTTGGAAACGATAAAATCACATTTCTTTCACACGTGAAAATATATTACTTGTAACATACATATATATGTACTATTTATTGATACATCTTAAATAGAGAATACGTATTTTTTTATAACAGTAGAATATGTATTTTCTCAGAAAAAAGAATAAAAAATTATGATAACGGAGTAATAAAAATATTCTATAATATATTACGTTCAATATTTTCACCTGAAAATTATGATACACTCGTAAAGTAAATACATTTATACAATTTATTACGCATTAAATTATTTATTATACATTGATTGTTCCCGTAACATAACTAGTTCAATGTTTTATAAGTAATTGTATCATTCATTACATTTCGTTAAACAATATGCTGCCATCGTATTTAATATCTTTTATTGCATGAATTTTTATGATGAGTTGAAAAAAATATACATGGTTCTCCGAATAACTATAAATGTTAGCAAACAACTACTAAAACGTCTGTCAGTACTTGTTACGCTATATCTAAAACGTGCTGATAACGCGTGCCGGTATTTTAGCTAACGAATCCAGTCATAGATGACTACGGGTCTGCTGATACTCCTCGCAAGTGGCTATACAAAGCTGGTATCGTGTCGACACTATCTTGCCGTGTGTTGTCTGGGTTATTTCCTAATATAATATTCCTGCTTTGTACACTTTATTTTTAATATATTTATTTAATTAGTAACTACATCTAACATACAAAATTGTATTAGATATGGTTCCTGATTAAACAAACTATGATTTAATTACATATGTACACATTATACCTTCAAAAAATAAGATGAAAAGGAAGAAGCACATATTTTAACCCTTAATACCTTAAGACTTTAATGCTTCTATATCCAATTATATGTCTGTTCTAACACAAGAATACGTATATATTTAAGAACAAAATTACCGTTAGTTGCTTTTCAACGTTAAATTTATCAATTTATGTCCATTGCAATATCCGTATTTTCAACGGACTATAAACGCGAAAAAGATGACACCAATTTCGTCAAAAGAACAAGATTTATTCTCACAAAAATTTTGAAGTGTAAATTTGGTGTACATGAACTCGTTTTTTATTGAATTTTCCGTGTTTTAGGAAACATTTTGTATTTGTATTGAACCTCGCAACGATCAGTTAAATCTTTCTATCTTTACAACTTGCTGGATAAGTTTCTCAAACAGGGTGTTATAAAATTATACTTAATACATTACGAGAATACGTATGTGCAACTAAATGACATGAATGATTAAGGGTTAAAACATAGTACAATTATAGATATAATGAATCAAAGTTTATGTATGACACAGTGTGTGCATTAATACTTCACATATGTATTATTCAATCAAAATTGAAATATCAAAATGGTCTTTTCCATTCAAAACAACATAAACCTAAACTTTTCCTCTTTCAAAGAGTAAATATATAGACGTATATTTAAATAATTCATGTAATGTATTAAAATAGATGTATTCATTTGGTTGCATTACTTTCCTATGTCTGGTTTGTGAAGCCTCCTGGTACAAAGTTGTTTGATAGCGACTGAACAAGATTCTGTGGATTTACACCGGATTTAGTTTTCTTCCAATACGGGTAAAACCTTTTCTTTTTTTGAGTTTTGGCCTGGTTCAATTTACTGGTATGCTTCTTCGATGTTATGTGCTACAATATGATATAAATGTTAACATTAACCGATCAGCAGTATTTATAGGTCTCTATTATCAACATGTTGTAACATGCGTACCACATTATATTGTGTTGGAGAATTAAAGATTTTATTACACATGCTGCACGAAAGTGTAACACCTTTAGATCCAGAGTTTTCTTGAACATGTTCTTGAACAGTAGCCTTTGTCACTGGACTGCTGTCATCTTTGTCATCCCAATCACCTAAGCATCAATGTGCGATCAACACTATCTATGTATCACAACCGCCGTAGCGGTTAAATGTGATAATAAATCAGCTTGAACACTACATTCATGCTATGGAAGAAGCAACCATTAATAGAAATGTTTCCAACAGAAGGCAAGATTAAAACATTTTAGAATCGTGCGGGTATATGTAATAAATTTTACCTTTTCACTATAAGTAATTACAAAAGAATGCATTTTTTTTATGTTATTCTCCATATGCATTACTTCCTCATGAAATTTACATTTTTTGTCTGTATTAAATAATTCAGATAAAAAATATTGAAGATGTTATTGTATAAATATTTGATATACAATTTGTATATGGGAAACAACACTTGTTTCCAACAGACAATTGTTGACTTTAATTTTATAGTGGTTCAGAAATTGTAGGTGTTAGTTGAAATTTTGTTGTAAAAGAAATATAAGAATAGTGAAAAATGTGATTAAATGAAAATAAAAGAACACATGCGCATATTGCCGATTACTGAAAGGAAAATAGTGAAAGTGAAGAAGAGTCAAATTGTTTTTCCGAGTTAGTTTTATTAATCATAACCTGCAATATTGTGCAACTCGCGATCGAGTTTTATTCTTTTCTTTGTTTTCAGTTCCAGGGCAAATCAATAATAAATAATAAATATACAATCTTGGCTTTACAGAAATAAATAATATAAACAATACATAATAAATAATAAATAAACAGTAAATAATGACACAAATTATAACAAACATGAAAATCTCACTATCAGTTCAGTAGCGATTGGCGAGTTAAAGCTTTTCAGGTAGGAGACAGTTAAATTTGTTAGTTCATAGCAACAAATGAAAAGCAAAAGTAAGCAATAGCGTCATGCATGCGAATGTGAACAATAGTAGGCAGTAAATTAGTACAACGACATTCTTTTCTATTATTTTATCCATACATATAGTGCGACTACATCTAAACCCATATGGTAGCGATTTTCGTACCATATAAGGTTTATTACCTCTCATAGCCTTCTTTTTGTGCCGGCTTCCTGTAGGAAAAAGAATTTCATTTAATAAATTAGAAATAAAAAGAGAATTAAATAATACATGTTGACTCATGAAATACCATTTAAATGTGTTTGAAGTTGTTGTATCGAGTTTAGACACACATTACATACATTGCACTTCAGTCCATTTGTTTCTTCGTCTTTTGAAAATGCTACTTTCGTTTCTTCGAGGGATGCCATTATAGTTTTAGATCTAATCTGTGAATGATGTTTCATTTTATTCGCAAATATGACTATGTTATCACATACTTTAACTTATCGTTCCTATGCATGATCATTTACTAATTTCTGCTAATGTTTTATTTATTCCCAACCTGTTTAGCATGACGTGCTCCTTGTAAGTGTGTATCTAATACTGTTTGACTTGTAAACGAAAGGTCACAGTCATCACAGCGAACGAGAGGTTTTTTTGTAGGTAAATTTCCCATTATATTATCTACTACTGCTTTGGTTACGGGGTCATTGAGGGTTGAATTCATTACAGCTTCTGATGATACAGCCATTGTTGAAACTAAAAATTTAATATATATCAGTACTTATGCGATGTAACATACTTCCTAACAATTAAACTTGCGTGAATCTTAGTTTTAATGATACACAAGTTGAAAATGATGAATTATCGTAGCGATATTAAAATGATATAATTTTTAAAAATTACTTTGCATATGTTAATATGTCTAAGAAATATATTAATCTCCATTAGAATGTAATTATTAATATTATATATTATATACCTAATAATTGTATATTTCTTTGTGAGGGAGAGAAAGAGAGAGAGAAAGAGAAAGTATGTACCTACCTGTTGTATGTTGTACACCAAAATGAAATTTATTAATCGGTGGTCCGCGTAGTTAGCTTTATAGTTATTCAATTAATCTCGGAAAGTATTTGGCGGACACTAATGTTTATAAATGGAGAGAGACTTTTTTTCAATTCTTCGACATAGAAATTTTCGGGTTGGTTGCCTGCTTTTTTTAGGAACATTATCTTAGGTATTAGCAATTCAATATTACATTTGATAGGTTCCAAAGATTCCTAGAGTGTCGTCACTCAAGGCGCGTTCAGTTATTGTGTCGCGAATCAAAATACTGCGCACAATTAATTTGATACAGCTTTGAAATAATCTATCGACGATACGTGTATTTATATAAATGTTCGTTTTACAAAGTTAAACAAATTAGGCAACGGTGAGAGCGCAGGAAACATTCGTAAAAATGGTATTGTAAAATAGTACTTTAGAATATTTAAGTACTTTTAGTAGATGGGGTTATTTCTTTTTCATCAAATTTCAGTTATAAATATTCATTCGTATTTCTCAATACTGAGCTTTCACTTTCAAATGCTTCATATCTACATCACTGTTTGTATATATTTTTATATCGTTGTTAATCGAATTTCAAATTCTTCAATTATATTTCTTTTACTTCCACGTGATTGCGATTTTAGCTTGTATCTTAGGGAATAAGGGATAAAAAGAAATGGACTTTATTAAAATATTATATTTATACATTTGAATAAATATCGGCTGAGAATGTTGTTCCTGTTTAAAGTGTAGAAAGTATTCCGTATTTGGAAAGTTTTCTTGTATTAAATGTGCAATAAAATCAAACAGGTGAATAAAGCTTTGGGGAAGATCGATCCAATCGGCGGTTTCCGAAGTGCGATGTTGCCCGTGATAAAGCACAATACATAATCGTGACTTAAGAAGGGCAGCCAATTAGAAAAGTTAGCGAATATCGTCGGTCGGTACTTAGGCGCGTGTGTTTGTACGAGTGCGTATGTATAGGTGACGGTCGCGAAATATAGTAGCAGCCATCTTATATTTTGTGTCGGAGAAAAACAATTTGGCCGTATAAATGTTTCGTGATTGTCCGTGAAGCCGCTCGAGAACGGGAGGCGTGCGCTCGATGAGGCGTGACGTTTTTCGACCCTAGCCCGGACCACTACATTAGCAAAGGTTCGTAAAATGCTGGTTTCTTCCTCGGCTACGGCAAAAGCGACCCCCCACTTGCGAAGCGCTTACGAGGAATCCGGTTTCGCAGTCAAAATATTCCGCCGTTTCTGTCGTCGCTTTTTTTAAAAATAGAGTTACCCGTGTTGCTCGCTGCTGGGTTACGTTCTGTTGACGACGGCACCGTGCCGTCTTCGAGTGGTTCGCGTAAAAGTTATGCAATCAGCTGATCGTCCAGCTGCCTTCTGTCACTTGTCAAAGATAAATGTCAAAGCGATTGATCTAACCTGAACACGCGTACGTATGAGTCGTGGGCATGCATGATACCGGAATTACGAACGTACTCTGCGTCGACGTAAATATTTGCGCCATAACGAGCGTCATAAATGGCCATTTATAGAGGTTCCCTGTCATGCAGGTGGATTGGTACGCAGGATATGAGCAGTTTGTCAAGAGCAACCTGACTCTGCTCCCCCATCAAGAAGCAGTGCAGCAGCAGGAGCCGCAGCCACAACAGCTGGCTCAGCAGCAACAGACTGATATAATGACGTCCATGTTCGAACAACAAATCAAAAGCGAACCCATGGGGTTCTATTCTGTTGCATCGAGCCGCTCTGATGGTTCCAATTCTATGGTGAATCTATCGGACGATCGCGAAGACCTTTCGCAACAAGAGGGTCATCTACAACCCCAGCAACAAGCGACGCTACAGTTAAGTCAACAACAGGGTCAACAACAGACTCAACAACAGGGTCAGCAACAAACGCAACAGGGTCAACAACAACAGCAGAGTCAGACTGTGCAACAAGAAGTTCCGACTCGTCAGTCGACGGGCCAGCAAACAGTTAAAGAGGGTTCACGGTCGAAACCACAGCCCTGTAAGGTATGCGGCAAGGTGCTATCTTCTGCTTCATCGTACTATGTACATATGAAACTTCATTCGGGCAACAAACCATATCATTGTACAGTATGCGAAGCAAGTTTTTGCCGGAAGCCATACTTGGAAGTGCACATGAGGACGCACACGGGGGAACGACCTTTCCAATGTGAGCTGTGCTTAAAAAGGTTTACCCAGAAGAGCAGTCTTAATACTCATAAGCGGGTGCACACAGGAGAACGGCCGTATGCATGCGACATTTGTCAGAAACGTTTTGCAGTGAAAAGCTATGTGACGGCACACCGTTGGAGTCACGTCGCTGAAAAGCCTTTGGTATGCGACAGATGTTCTCTCACATTCACGTCCAAGAGTCAATTCGCAATACACATCCGTACCCATACTGCGAGTACCACGTACGAGTGTAACATTTGCGGGCGTACGTTTGTACGCGACAGTTATCTTATACGACATCAAAATCGAGTACACCGTGATATAAATCAAAGCAGTACCAATCATAATCCACCTACGCCGCAAAGCACCGGTGGTGGTACACCAGGTACTGGCTTCGAGAGTCCAGTTTGTGATTTACGCTACAGCGAGGGACCTTCTTCGTTGGACGGCCTGCCGGGTTCTAAAGGTGGCATCGCAGCTGAAATTGCAAGTTTAGCCAAGCAAAATAATCTTCAACTTCCTCTACCGTTGCTACATCCGCAGTCTACCAACTAGTGTTTAGACGACAGCGTGTCCGAGACTCTACCGCAACACCAGTCACCGCAGCAAGTAGTATGTCCCACCTCGGCGTCTTCGCCATTCACACTTAATTCACCTGTGTCTCACGAGCACATCACACCGCAGAGTGTCTACCAAACGACAGGCTCTTCCAGTTCACTGGACAGCCTCAACTCCCAACTCTATCCGCAAATGTCATCCCCCATAGATTCATCGGAGTCGCATCATCAAACGCATCAAGTGCATCGCGGCATACCTCCGCCAGGGCTTCACCCTGCGCTCTATCTATACGCTCAGTACTCGAATACGAGTCCACCTATCTCGTACCCCGAATACATTCAACGCAACAATGAATAGTCAGTTTATGCCAGCAATGACGATTCTTACCACGAACGGAGCGCGACGATTCGCGCAACGCGACACACACACCACACACACGGACTCTTCGATCGCGTGTCATTTAATGGTGCTGGTTAAACAAAGTGCCTAAAGAGCATCCGCTTTCTGGATCACACGACGGATGCTTTACACAATCGTGGATTAACGATACTAAAGAATTTTTACGCACCGATCTTGTTTGGGATTTTTTTTTCTTTATGGAAATGAGTGGATCAATTGTAAATTGATCGACCATTCTTTGCACGCGTCTCACCGATACTTCTCGGTCCATTTAATGGATTCCACGTTGTAAAATACAGAGCGTATTTTAACGAGAATTAAATAGCATCGTTCGAAGGTACGTGCACAATACGAAACGGCGATCGACGTTTCCTCGATCGTCGGATTTTCCTCGTTTTACCAGTCTGTCGTCGTGGTATATCGATGTTAGCATAAACTAACGCGCGAACGTTTCTACACGGGTTCTCCAAGTTTCCGCACTTCTTGATTTACCTGTTTTTCAAAGACATCAGCGAGTACATATACATATATATATATCTATGTGTGTATATATATTATGCGCGAACCATTACACATAAACATATTTATATTATATTTTTAAAGGAGTTTAGTCACTTGGATCTGTGATATAGATAGTAATTATTATCTACAACGTTTAAACTATTGGTTTACTATTTTGATGATATCAAAACGAGGAAACAAAAAAAAGAAAGCAATGTCACGGAGCGATGTAGCTATCAGAATTTAATGGACATTGGTCTCTACCGAAGGTGTTTGGTAGACACCCTACTATTACTTTTACAGAAACAAACAAACAAAAAAACAAGAACATTACTATTACTAATGCTACTACTAGTAATACTATTACTATTATTACACTGTTAGTACTACTACTATTACTAATATTATCACCCTCACACTACTACTACTACCACCACCGCCGCTACCACCACCACCACCACCACCATCACCACTGACATCTCCCTAACTATATATTACTCTCTCGCTATTATTACTATTACTACTACTACTACTACTACTACTACTACCACCACCGCTGCTACCGCTATTATTATTATTATTATTAGAAACACGCAAACGTAACTTCATTTTTGCAACATGCATAGCGCGTGTGCCGATAGGACCTATATTCCAATCGTCATGATTTTTCTTTAGCGTTAAATCTTCGTTTTATTTTATCCATCCTCTTTCCACTCTTCTTCGCCCACCTCATTTTATTTTCCATCATTCGCTCTTATCTTATCCCTTCGTACTAATTGTTCTCTAAACATTACGTACCTCATCTTAGGTGCGCGTCTAAACGATAGAAACGTATCAAGGTGCCGGTATTCTTTTTATCATGTAGGACTACTTGTACAGCTTTCGAGAATCAGTTCCATAGGTGTACTTACTTTTCACATATCGAAGTGTATTGTACACACAAGATACATATATTGTACATACGTATACATATACATATGGATGTATTATAAGACGACGAGCGGACGTGCAGAACGTAAGTTTTAAGTACTAGGAGTGTAATAGCAGGGCTGTTGATTTTTCTTTTTTTTCTTTCTTCTTTTCGACTACTGTTAGATGATTAGTTTTTAGCACGGTTACGATTATTAATTACCATTATCATTACTACGATTACGATTATCGATTATGATTATTCTTATTGTTAACGTTCTGGTTATTATCATTATATCACGGTTGTCGCCGATCATTTCAACGCTAACGCCATCAAGTATAGTTAGGAGGAGGCAGAGAGGAGGGAAACCATGACACAGCCGCGAGTCGTGAAACGTCAGGAAAGGAGTTTTTCATTTTTCCTTGGGAATTCATGCGCACGATCCAGTGCGCGGTGCGTCCGTTTTATTTTGATGATAACACGAAAATAGATGATCGCGGGCGCGCGCGCGCCTGCACGCGCCAAGCGATTTCGAATCGACAGCGGTGAAAAAAGGTGCGCGTACATATCACGTATATATACGTGCGAATTTTTTCGCTGATCGAAGCAAATCAAAAAAGCAGGAATTATACGCGATAAAACGCGAAAACAAAAGGAAGTAAACGAAACGAAACGAAACGAGAAAGTAAAACAGTACGGAACAAAAGGAAAAAGGGAAACTAGAAAGAGAGAATGAATATTCGCGTTAGCGTGTCTCGAACCTCCTTGTATATCGTAGGTCTGTCTCGACGATCTTTTTAGTCTTCACGCTAAACAAAAGAAAGAACAATTCTCTGCGCGCGTATGCCTGAGGCTTTTGATTTAAACGAGACGCGAAGTCACCGGGCAAGACTGATTCTACTCGCAAAGGATTGCGATCAAAGGAAGAACAAAAAAAGGGGCAAAGAAAGAATGGAAAGGGAAACGTTCTTTTTTTTCGCCTTACATTTCCTTTTTTTTTGCTTCATTGGGTTTCTAGGGATGTATGAACGTGTCGTATATAATATTATATATTTGTATCTGTGCGGGAGAAATAATACAGCGTTCTCTCGATTCTTCCTCACGAGTTGGAAAGAGAGAACATTTTCGCGTGTTTTGTTGGTGAGAGGGCGGGGGGCAGGGGCATAAGGTCAAAATACATGGTTCACTTTACGCGAACATCGCGGTGGATTCGATGAAATCGGCAGCAAAATGTTGAGCACCGTAAATTACCATTCAATCAGTTGTAACCTATACTGTTCACTTTCTGCTCGGCTTTGTTGAATCGTCCGTATTGCTTTGGGGATATTAATTTTTGTTGAAAAATATCGATTTTATTAATCGATCTAGATCGAGTAAATTGGCGAAGAGAAGTCGATTTTCAATTTCGATGAAAGATAGTAAACGAATACATAAATTGTTTTATTAAAAAAATTGATTATTAGAAGAAAAATACACTTAAAGTCGTGGATTCGTAATAAAATCAATGAAAAGGAGGTTGATAGAAAAAGTCGAAATATCGATATAGAAACAAGCGATTCAGGATCGCTATAATTCCGTACTATTCAATCGAAAGCGAACCAAAGTATTTTCGCTATTATCGCCTTTACTGTTAGGTGCAATGGGGAACGAGAGAGAAAAAAAAAGCGATGATCTTCATGCTAGCTAGTCATTGTACAGCTCTATGGGATACTAATCGTACTACTAAAGCTGTGATTAATAAAGCCTCCGTGCATATGTTCGCGCAGCTCCTAATTATTATAGTGATATACATATTTTGTAGCTTATTATGACTGTAAGGTACAGTAAGTAGCTCGTAGGTAAACCTAATGAGAGAAGAGCTGCAGTTCCGAATTGATCGGTCGGTTCTTCATTCCGATCTCTTTTCTTTCTTTCTCTTCTTCTTTTCCCATTCCCCACCACTACTTCCCTCTCCTTTTTTGTTCTCTTCATCTTTCCGCATTGATCTCTTCTAGCTCTTGTTTTTTTTCCATTCCCTTTCCCCCATTATTCTCTCATTTTCCTTTCTTCGACTTCGCGTGGTTTTATGGTGCTGGATGAATTGACGTATCATCCGTGGAGACAAGAGCACAAGTTTACGAAATGATAAAATAACGACGCCCGGTTCAGGTAGCTTGTAATTCGTTGTTTTACTACTTGAAACAGAGTGATACGCGAGCTTATTCTTATTTTAGACTTTTTAACGCCTCCTTTATGTTATTGCATCGGTTGTTTCCTGTCGATTGTCATATCGTTTAATAACACAAAATACGTGTTTGTTTCTTTTTTTGTTTTTTTTTTTTTTTTTAGAGAGCTTTTCGTCTCAGACAAGTATTTATTACGAGCTTTGTCGCTTAGGTTTAAGAAATTATTTTTTAGTAAAAACTTTTGTAGGATAATGGAGTGGAGATTAAGAGTTTAAAAATAACGTAGTGCGTGCTTCTTAAAAAGTGATACGGCATGAACAGATACCGATGAAATCTCATATTGAAATTTTACGAAAATACTCGCTTGTTGTATGGCAACGGATACGACACTTCGGCTGAATCGCTTTAAACGGCTTTACTTTCAAGCAATTTTAATATCTTCCATTAGATCTTAAACGTCTGATTAACATTTATTTCGACGCGACGTGTAAATAGGCGTGTAAATAAAAGTTTCCGAGGAACGTAGATTTTTATTTATAGATCGTTGATGTATCATACGAAAATTTATTTCATTCTTGTACTTTTGTAGATAGCCATGTACGTATAAGTTTAACGATAATTAAACTAATTCAAACAAGCGAACCGAGGTTTAATTTGGGAATGTCAGTTTGCCCTGCGTGTATTTATTCTAAATTGATTCTTCGACGAAGAAAGGCCTGATATAAAATAATTGATCGCCCTAGGAGGATGTGCTTGTAGTTAAGCTTCTGCCTTCTCATACATTATCAATCCATTCCCCGCATTGATATTAACGATGAGCGATTATTTTCGCAAATAATTGTACGCGACTACAATGTTAACATTATCGATCAAGGGAAACGATGAATGATTGAATTGCCCACTCGATAGTCGCGCGACTTCCTTCACGACGACGTGCCGCCGCGTTATACAAGAGTAATGGCGTTGTAATGTACGTGTTTTACTTGTATCGGTGATAATGCAAATGAGACCTATCCGAGGTAACGATCTCAAGAAGCACGATACGCCAGACGCGTTGTCCAGCACCGAAACCTCGCACACTTCGTACAACCCGGATCAATTTAACGATCTCAATAATTTCGACCGCCATTCCGCGGGCATACATGACACGAGGGACTTCTCTATTTCCGTTCTGTGGCGCGTATATCAAAGATCGGTGTATTTTTCATAGGAAACCAGGAAGGGGGGGGGGGGAGAGGGTAGGGGAAGGACAGGTCATTTCTTTGAAAGAGCACACGTCGGACCAATCTATATATGTATATATATATATATGAAAATTAGGGGAAAAAAGAAGAAAAACCGAAAAAAATTGAAAAGAAGAAGACCGATAGAAAATCGTAGCAAAGGAAGAATTGTAGGAACGAAATGTAAATGATAAAGAAACGAGGAGACGGAAGAAACCCGCAAAGATTCAAGTAGATCTCTCGGCGAATGAATTAACCCTTCGGATCTGGGAATTTTTTATTTTTCCTGTCATCTCCGTGGGTTGTGTCGACTCAACCTATTTTAACCGTTTCTTCTTTATTCACTTCTTTTAAATGTAGTTTGAGTGCAGCTCATTTTATGACATTCTTATTTGTTGTTTGATGCATTGATTGAAAATGGAATATCTGAAATTGGTGCATCGGATGTTGTAGTTATAAAAACGAAAGAGAATCGTGAGTCAGGCTAATCTATGTAGTATGACGAAATCAAATGACTCGTGCAATGTAGTGTTTATGCAGTTTGTTTAAAATTCAGATACTGATAATATATTCTTACCGTTTTAGTAGTTAATGACGCTATATTGGCATCGTTTATATGTATATGAAACGTTCCATCGTGCTCGATCGTTTCATATCGAACTCATTTAAATGCTACACAATTTTCCTTATTTTCCGGATACATCAGTATCTCCATCTTCTTAACGCGTGTTACAAAAATCATTTCACATTTTTTAATCCCTAACCAAACTAATTGGTTTTTTTATTGGCAGTTATTCACACAACTAGCCCAGCCATTAAAGTGTTAATATCGCTGGTGTATATAGGGCGCTACCGTGCAGAGGTTGAGTAGTGGTGATTTTATTGGGAGATCGTCATTTGTGGAGCTGTAATGCTGCTCAAACAGGCTTGATCTTAGTAGGAAACTTTGCTCCAAAGGGTTAATCGATTAGGATCGTGTCGCGTTCGCTATTGACGGTAATCTCTTTTTTACGTATCTGTACACTGGACAGAAATACATCATTGGAGGTTATTTCGTTCCAATTTCCAGAAATTTATTTTCTTCTTCTTCTTTTCATTTCATTTTTGTCGCACCTTTTCTGTGTTTTCCTTCGCTTATCATGGTTACATTACGAGAAACGTGCGATCGGATTGGTAACGCTTCGCATTAAAGGGAGACGTCTCTGTCGAGAATTTTTTTGCGCATACGTGCACCTTGAGTTGTACATAGAGTTGAAATAGTAGGAACATAAAAAAATGGGGGAGAAGAGTGTATGGAGAAGGGATGTAGCGTATATCGTGTATCGCAGAGGATGTCCATCGTCGAGAGAAGCACAAGAAGCACCCATGCTAGGAACATGGTCGCGTAGTTGGGCGATTACACGTAGCGAGCAGCTATTTTCTAATCGAACCTCTTCAGTCGTCGCTTGACAATTTTCTTCGTTGGTAGACTCGAAGCTTTCGCGACGATTTGCCTGCGTAGGGGTGACTTCTCTAATCTAAAGATCGTTTACTTCTTTGCTATCACTTAGACCAATTGAGAAAATAAAACAATCATATTGGCTTTTAAGGACCAATTATGAATAATAAATATAGTATATATTTATCGCTACGCATGTACATGCTATAAGTTTAAAAGTCATTAGGCAATTATCCTCCAAAGAAATGGTTCATGTGACTGTGTTCAATATTTGTCCACTTGTGCTCAGGTCTTGCTTAATCATGGTTTCTTAGGATGCCTACATTTGGTAAATGTTGTAACGCACTTTTTTAGGGCGGACATCGCATCTTTAGATCTGTCCCGAGGGAGTGAGCTGTAACGTTCACGAAAAGTTGGCAGAAAGTAAAATCGAAATCCAAATCAGCATTCTCCGAGCTCGTCTCGTAAGCCTTTCTTCTAACGGAAGTCTCTTCCCTTAGCGTCGATCACTCTCGTCGCCTTTCTCGCTCGTCGAAGGGAATCGTCAAGTAATCTCAAACGTAAAGTATTACTTGTTTAAAAGTGTTTTGTATTTTGTACGTCGCGTATAGTTTTTAAATCTTGTTTTCGTCGTTCTTCTTCTTTTCTTCCGTTGCGATTGAACATGACGATAGAGCTTTGGGGATGGGATGCCACCTATTCCAAAACAACAACTACACAAAATTATAGTATATGTAGCAAAGAATTATCTGTCACTAGAAAGAATCTCTTTTTTAATGAATCTAAAATGACGATAAGAACGAGTTTAAATACACTGTTTTTGTATATATTAATATGAAGATACGTTGCAGTAATGCGTTCCAAATATAATGAATAATTTAAGAAAAGAAGAAAATTTATCATCTTTTTTGTTCGCTGCAAAATATCGGATTTTCCACGGAAAATGATGGCAGCCCATCCCAGGAGGCGGTAGCCTCTGTCGAACGGAAAGTAGGCCATTGTAATTTCATCGTTCTCCAACGAAAGAGTATATGAAAGCTTGGATCGTTGGAGCTCGTGGTTTTCCTTTGTCTGTTTATTCGCGTTCCTCCATTTTTCCTCTTTCTTTTTTTTTTACATGTACATATAAAACGAATACATCGTTCGAAGATCAAGAGAGAGAGAGAGAGAGAGTAGCGAAGTAACCAGGTGTGCCGTTTTCTTCTTCTACCTTCTCTTCTTTTGTAGAAACGGGAAACGATTTTTAAACTGCGATTCAACGCGCCACTTTTTCCCTTGCCGCGGTAGGAGTACGCGCATTGGGGAACGTGTCGACGAAAGGGGTGGACGCGCGACATTTTGTATACGAGAATCATTCGAGAACGAGGTGCAATTGTTACTGGAACGAGGATTGAGAAAGTGGATGATGACGGATAATTATTCGGGACAAGATTTAACGGGGATGAGTATGGCTTCGAGAATAGCGATATTCCGTGCAATGTGATTGTTGTGTTATCGAGCCACGATATTTTTTACATGACCGTTTCAGAGAAAAAAGTGATTATAATTTATATATGTCTCTATGTATGTATCTATACGTCTGTATGTACATATATGCATATATTTATCCATTTATATATACTTATATATATATATGTATTTGTTGGATAGGTAATTTCGTTTATATCCGATTAAATTTACGTTTTTCTTTGACAATTCAAATGTATATTGTACATTATTACGATAACTAATTACTCTAATTATTATATCATTAGTTATAGTTATTATTACTATTACTATTATTATTATTATTATTATTATTATTATTACTACTATTATTATAATTATTATTATTATTATTATTACTGTTATTATGTTGTGCTCGCCCGTGTCAGTATTATGTTTCTCATTCGAAATTTCAGTGCATGCGATGAACAAACAATACATAATGCCGTTCGCGCTGTTCGATTCTCGACTTGTTTCGTTATAAAATAAATCGTGCGTTTTTTAACGCTTTCTTGGCGACAATCGGCTATCATTCTTGTAAATTATCTGTCTGATGATTTTTCATTGAAAACAATTTATATATATTGTTCGAAGTTCTCAATTCTTCGCTCTAACGACTTTACTTTAAACCTATAGTCTTTTTCGTTTCTCGTTTGTCGCCAAGAAATATCAGTTCAGCCGAGGATTCACGTGACTTGAGAATTCATCGCGAGTAATACTCACGAGTGGCGTGGAGATTTTTTAAAACCGCACCGCGTCGCGCTGTTAAACGGTAGATTTTTGGATCGAGTTCCAACAAACGTAAGCAGCCGTAATGCACGGGAAAACTTTCGCCGATATCGCGTTACGATGTTACGTGGAGGCATCGCTCGATGGGGGTAGTTATTCGATCCATCCATTGAGGATACACCGTCGCTGATTCAGTCGAAGCGATCGGAGATCGTTCTCGAAAATTTACTGATTTGAATCGCCTTTTAACCCCTAATTGCTCGTTATGCGTAACACGCGCACAGCAATATCTGATAAGAGCAATCGAGCTCTGATTATACTTGAAAACAATTTTCACTTCGCATGATACCGTATAGAATTTAATATTATTAATTTAATCAGCGTCAGACGTGTGTAATTGTCCAATTACAGGGCCCGATCTAATTATGCATTGTTGAGGCACTTAATATGTGTTTGAAAACAGAGCCGGATTTATGGGTACCGTGGTGCGACCAGAGCAGTTAAGGGTTAATTAACGGAAGAAGCGATTTTTGGAAGCTAGAATGGGGGTCAACCACATACACATATACATACACACACGTATACATGTGCTGTCTAGAAATTATATTAATAAATATAGAAAGTATAACAAAAAAAAGAACGAGAATAATATATCAAAATAAAGATTGTATCGGGTTACTATATGACCCGATGTGAATAATTGATATTAAATGTTTTTTAAGTTTTCTGATCAAATTTAAATCCTCTTTTCTATTTTTAATGCGTCTTTTTTGCCGATTTCGATATTATATTCGTATTCTATGCATCGTTCCAGGATTCCATCTGGTATTGCAAAATGTACAACAGTTCATAGCATTGGTTGTGATTGTAATTTAATATTGATGACGGCAGCTTACAATTAAATGTATTGATTTGTATATTTGATTGTTTTACGTGAAAGGAAATGGACGGAATGTGATATGAAACTATTTTAATAAATACCTGTAGTATGCAATATGAAAATATCGTGCAATAGTGTTTTATATAGAACGAGAACGAGTATAAAGAGTTAAACAGAAATTCAGTTTTAATATATAAATAATTTATATATTTATGTTTTATTTAGGACTAGGAGAGACTGTTTAATCTACCATCGCAAGTTTATAATTAATACTTTTAATGCATATTATTAAGAGTCAGAAATTCAATTACGCTATTTATGCACAATAAAATGAACATAATCAGCAGGATATAATTGTACAAATTTTACTACTAACTTCGTTTTATAATACTAACTAAAACGAACGAGTAACAAAATAACAGAATTTTGTTTCCTTTTTGTTTTGAAAAAACAGTATTATCGGAGGAAGAAAATCACGTTGGAATCGGTAACGACGAAAAGAACGATTCAAATCAGTAAATATATTTCGAAACAATCGACGAACTTTTATTTAATTCGCCTCGATTATGAATCACTCGAGTCTCGCCACTTTAACCCTAGCTCGCACCGAATTTCCAAGCATGAAACGAGGAATACAAATTAATGCGACGATACTGCAATCTTTTAACAGCGAAATTACAGAACTTTTTAAAAAAGCAGCTGTATAAAATTTAACATTTTTCACGATTAATACGAAGTTTTACTAGTCACATCGCTAAATGCCAGTATTAACAAAGAACAACGTTCGAACTACAAAGTGATAAATATCGAATATAATGACTTTCGATATCTTTACACGATCTCGTTATACTCATCAGCCTCGATTACATGCTATATCAACTCTAGTCTCTATACAAAAAAGGAAAAGAGAGAAGAAAGAAATAAATACCCAACAAATAAATAATAGGCCCGGGAAATGCACAAAGAAACACTTGGAATACTCGCATGCAATTTGCATACTTCACGTTCTTACAAAACCATTTCGAAACGAAGGAAAATTATTTGTCGCGTCTTTAAAAAATCATGAAACATCGAATACCGAAACAAAAAGATTGCATAATTATCGCATTCCAGCATGGAAGAGCCTCCCCGTTCTCGTATCGTGCCGGTCGATTCGGTGCGAGCTTCCAGAGACTCGAAACAGTTCCCGGTCCAACTTTGAACCCTCTGGGTGCTTTATCGTGCCGGTTGATCGGCTCTACACACTTGTGATACTCCGTTTCGTACAGCCCTGACTCGGACGTTTAATACTCCCGCTCGTCTCCTGGTACGAGCAGCGCGTGATGTAATTAAATCGACTTTCGCGAGTCGACGGGTGTGGGTGGTGGGCGAGGGGCTAGCGAGGGTTGAATTAATCAGCGAAGACCAGAGGGTGAGGGTGAGGGTGAGGGAGGGCTGGTGCATAAGGGCTACGTGAATCGAGGCTGGTACACGAATTTAACCCTCTATAATGGGGAATTTTGTTCGATCATTAGTACGGGGCAAGGAATTACAATTAATTATAGGTTTTTACATCGATCCAAAAATTAGCCGAGCTGTACGATAACTGATGTAAACGTAATACCCCTGGTGCTAGTATAAAATTATAATTCAACTTGCGTCTCGATTTACACGTGGTACTCGCTGCACTTGTTCTTCTTTTACGCGGTTGGATATGAACATTCTTTTAGAGTACTTTTCATTGAAATATTCCTAACGACAGGCAATTTCGAATTAATTCAAAGATTGATCGTGCTTCGACTGTTCCACATTTCTGAACTTTCGTTACTACTATTACTTTTGAAGAAGCACGTGATACGCATATTTTTATAATACACTTTTCACTATTATGATATTTTCGATCGCGCAAGAAAAGAAAGAGTTTCGTGTAAATCGAGAGATCTGTTTGTAGTCATAGGCAAACGATGATGGACAGCTAAACTAAGAATAAAGAATCTAGGGTTACGAGTGCGCGTAATTTGTAAGTCTCGTAGCGTTATAGAGGGTTAAATGAGAACGGAATCGATCTCGATTTCTAATCGTGGTTGGTCTATCTTTTACGATCGCGAGTACGAGAGATCGTCTTGTACCGAAAAGAAACGGACGGAGAAATGAGAAAATAGTCGTGTGGGACGGGAAAGAGGAAAACGAGGCAGAGAGGGTTGAAAGATGATAAAACGATGCTCGCGTCGCTCGACATTGCGCCTGTACCATTTTGCTTCTTTAGCAGAGTACAATGCCATTTATTTTTGTAATACGTTTACGTAGGATAGCGATTATTTTTATAGAGGTTTACCGTGCTACCAGTAAGTCTTGTAGAGGCCTGCGAAGTAAAATAGTGTAGGATTTTTCATAGGAGCCGCGGATTCCACGATACAAGTGTATAACGGGTGGTCTGGGTTTCTAACGTGACGATGAACGAAAGAAAGACACGCACTTCTAGTACTGGCTTTTACTTTTCACGTATTCTTCTCCTGTAACAGTGGTTCTTAACACGCTCCGTGTCGAACTCTAAAAATGGCTCGCATCGCTGCAGGAATTTTGCCAATCTTAAGTAATAAATAATAAATCTCGAGCTTTTGTACCCTGCCTCTCTTTTATACAGGGTATTTGGCTACAAGTGGATCCAAGTGATCAGAATAAGATCAAGTGAAAGTCATAAGTAACAAAATTGCACTCGAGGCTTCATCGTTGAGTATGTAAAGGGGTAATAATTTTTAAGTTTATTTTTCTTGAAAACAAAGTCTCTGAAAACTTACAGAAATCTCGTTGGCTTCTAAAATCAACCCTTAAAATTTCATTGCATTCATCCTCGCCGCCCTGCTATTCCAGCTCTCGAATAATTACATGTTTTAACTTCTAACCAATTAGATGGACGAACAGTACTCTAAGTAGTAATCATGGTCTTCGCGATGTTACATGTCATCGTCAGTATTCATAATGTTAATTTGCTATTATTTCATGTCACGCCTCTTCTTTTTTCTTGATATTAGTTTCGCATATCCTTTTTCCAGTATTTTACAAATAGAAATGTTGCGGTTGTGCTATGTGTAGATTGTAGAAAATTCGACGAGCTTTTAAAATCGCGATGGAGCACGCGTAAGCCCTTTTGTTGGTACCTTAGAGGGAGGTCACGGAGTCGTAGAATCTACGGACTTCGGTTTAAGAACCACTGTTCTATAATATTATATCTGAATATCGAACAATCGGAGCATTGCTTCTTTCGATGCGATGCGATGCAGCAACAAGTAAGCAATCGGTATGTTGCGCTTTTTAGAAAGGGAGGACAGCATAGCAATAAAAAATAAAGCAGAAATAAATAACGAAACGATTCTTTTCGAGAATACGGCGTTCGTGGCCGTCTCGACAATTTTTAGGGCCTCGAATTTTATTCTATTTGGAGTTTTCTCTTTTTTTATACGATCGATTATGGAGAGTTACACAAAGTTTGGGTGGCTGCAGGTTTTTTAACGTAACGAAAATAATTCTGATTTCGGAGAAACAGATTTTCCAAACAAAAAGCTATTCGACCGTGGATCAGTTCTCAGTTCACGAAGAAAACTTCCACGAACGAAACCAATTCTTACGAGATACGAAAACAATTAACTTCTCGACGAAGTTAATGTCTTATGAGATTTTTCACAATTTGAGAAAAGGTGACGAAACATATATTTGAATGTTAACCGGAAATTGTAAATGTATCCCATCGTCATTTTTCCACGCGAATATACATGTCAAATACTCTCTTGCATCAAGAGTCTGGTCACGAACAAGCAATGTAATCATCTACTCCAACAGCTATTAAAACCAATATATACACGGTATACAACTCGACGCCATTGCGATGTATAAATAGTTTACGCAAAGCTATCGAACGCTATAGAAATGTGATATTCGCGAGTGACACTAAAAAAGAAGCAAAAATCTCCGTCGAATAATATTTCAAACGGTATTTCGTTCGAGACGCATATTTTTCTAAACGAAACCGGAAGTCCGCTACTTCTCGCGCGTTTCGACCTACGACGATTCAGATTTCCGTTTCGAACGTCTTCCCCAATCATTGAACGTATTCCACATGTCTTTGTTTACGCGGCAGAATTTAATCGGTCAGAACAGAAATCGAACACGTTCTACTTATCATGTATGCATGAGAAATACACAAAACACACGTATACGTATAGTAGTTGACAAGCCCAAAACTGGCGTAGTCTGCAATAATTTTGGGGATGTTAAGCCAAACGTAGGAGGAGAATTAAAAGGGGAAAATATCGATTAGCTTGATTAGGTCCTACATTTATAGGAGCGTAAGGATTCGTGTCCATTGGGGTGGGTCCAAATTACTTTCTTCTTTACCTTTTTTATTTTCGATTTGGAAGACTAAAATTTTTATTTTATCATCTTAAAAATGGGCTAAAATTTAGAGAATTGAAAATTGTTATTAGTTAAAACTATAAGAAATTTTTAATGCCATTGATTTAATTTAAGTATTAAAAATTTGTTTCGTGTAGAGAAAACTGAAAGTAAACATTATTATTAAGATGATAGAAGACTATTCTTGTGCACCATTTCAAATCGAACAGAACAATATCTTTCTAAGGAGGATAATTTTCTTCTCCTTGTTTCGTGTGTCTTTGACAAACCTAAGTTTGAGGATCGAGCATTCTGAATGTTGAGAAACCATCATGGAATAAAATCAAGCAAAAATGAGAGTTCATTGCTTTTCGAGAACAATTCGTGACAATTTTTATTCTCAAGTGGACACGAACCCAACAATTTTTATTGCTAATATTTTTCCTCAGGTCGAGTCTCGAACGGTGTCTAAAAAGCTTTGATTAAGGAGCGAACGAGAGAGAAAAGCAAGTTCTGAATTGCGTGTCGATGAACTTTTTCAAAAACACAAACTAAGAAAGAAAGAAGGAAAATAACACTCATACACACATACACACACGTACACACAAAAACGGGGGTTGTTTATCGAATTCTCGCGGTGTGTTGTTTCGTGTCGTCCTCGAAAGAGAGGGAGAGAAAGAGAGAGAGAGCAAGATTGAACGATCCGAAGAGAAAGAGAGAGAATTGAATAAAGAAGAAAAAAAGCAAAAAAAAAGTAATTAAGAAAAAGGAAACAGATGATCTATTAATCGAAGGAATAAAAGATTCTGATATGACACGACGATAAAGATAAGATATACCTATATACATACCGTCGATGCGTAGAAAGTACCGTGTCATATAAATATACATATATATATATATAGATATATTATTATACAATACACAAAAAAATAATGCGTGCGTGTATGTGCGTTTATGAATGGGTTCGTATAAGTGAAAAATGTGTATGTCTATCCGCGTGTGTGTGAGATGTTAAATAAGAGGAAAACTGTAGTGGTCCGTTTAAGAAAAGTATGCGGACTGCGGGGAAAATTGTGCTGCACTCGGTTGCAGGGTTATTTTTCTGTGAAAAAGTTGCGACGACTATCGTAGACTAAGTTCCGTTCAGTTTTGAAGTCTACCCTTTTGGACGAAGCATGTAACATAAAAGACTCGGTATTTTATTTAGAAGAAGTGAAATTTAAATGGAAATGAAAAATATTTGTTGGAAACATGTATATATATAAAAGAACACTATCGATTGTCAAGTACATGAAATATAGAGGATTATATTTCAGCGCTCCGTGTATTATCCATCGTGGCTGTCATTATTGCGCTAAAAGCGAAGTGTTGGAACAACTTGTGTTTCCCGTCGTCACTGTTACATAATTTTGAATTAGACAACATTAGACGATTACAAACGACTACCATTATGAAAATGATACCGTCACTTGTACTTGACGATTAACATGTTTAACGAAGTTTGTAGATAAATAAGTCGACTTACGATTTATTTATATTTCATATTCGAGTAAAGAGAAAAATAACGTTGTTCCACGATAGTCGTTGTTTTGGGACGGAGAAACGAATTGTTTTCTAGCCGCAGCACCATTTTCGCCGCGGCCCGTTTTAATCGAAGAGGATAATTTGAAACTACGGATCTAATATAAAGGACAATGAACAAGTAGGTAGGATACGCCGATACATATATGTACCTATAAAACGTAAGACCGAGAGTACGCACTTTTGTAATAGTAGTTTTGAGAGGAAAAAAAAAGAACGAAAAAAGCGATAAATAATAGTAAATGATATGTATATATGATATACAGCGTATATATCGTATATATATTATGTATATAAGTATAAAGAAAACGAAAAAGAAGTTGACGCTTGATACACCATAGTTTTCACCGACATATCCTGGTTAAACACATCCCTCTTTACGTACATACTGCATACTAGTTCTTATTACGACACCGCCGTACGGTAACTACACGAGAGTATAGGATATTTTATGGGCAAAACGAGAGAAACGACGATAATATTAATACCGACGTTATTATTAATTATCACGGATTATTATTGGTTAACACAGTTTTTTATTATTATCGTACGATTACGATTGCGGTTATCGAGAGAATAGATACGTATAAAAGTAACGATGGTACAACTAAGGCAAGTATGTACTGTACATAGCTGTCACTTACCCTCTACCCCACCATGCGACTATATAAATATATAAATATATAAATAAATCTATATATATATATATATATATATATATATATAAAGCCATTATATTGCAGAACATTAATCATTGTTGTACTAATGATTACTTTGAAATACTATTGTCCTCATTATTATTTTATCGCAAACCATTATGATTCTGATTATTATTATTATTATTATGATTATTATTATTGCTACTTTATATAATTACCACAATAAGAACATGTTAAAGTCGCGTGTAATTTTAATAGCGTACGATATTATCATTGGCGAAAGTAGATCCTCACTCTTAGCTAGGGCAGATAGAAAAAACTGTATTCTTACTTTATTCACGGATTGGACTCTACCTCACTTTTATCGTTATTGTCAACGTACGACGACAAAAAGCGTGAGAAAGCGAGGAAAAATGAAATGGTACGGCGAATTATAGGCGTCCGACACATATTCCGCTGTCCGCTAGGCCCGCTGGATGAAAATATTTTCCAATCGGATCTAAGTACCGCTAACTAAATATCATTAACGTTGTTATTGATTAGCAAGAGTTGTTGAAACTGCAGCGACCTCAGCCTGTGATAGTTACAAAGGATATTATTTAAATTAAGAGTTCGCTTGTATTACGTGAAACGTAGAGCATAGATCGGCGATAGTATGCGCGTTGCGATTGCATTTTTTTGTTAGGTGAGGCCCACGTGTCTAGAATGGAGTTCGTTACAATAATTTAATATTCTCGATCGAGGAAAAGAGAAAAATTAACTGATCATTGAAAACTATCCTTCTTGATTTAGTTGTCATAATTATACAATATTTTGAATATCAAAAACAAAAAAAAAGAGTAAGATTAATAAACTAATAAAATTTTATATGAAACAGTTACGAGAAACGAGCTAGACTGTTTTTATAATTTAGCCTTAGAGAACATATAGGACATTTGAGCTTTAAGTACTGAAAAAATAAAAAAATGATCGAATGGCATGTGTTAGCTGAAAAGGATATTATCGTCGATATCAGTAAGATTTTTGAGAATTTCAATTTTGTAATGAGCTCTTTGCTACGTAACGCAATATGGTACTAGTAGATGTCCTAACTTGAAATATTGCTTTCATAATAACTTGCTACGAAAGATCCACGTATATCGGTCTCGTTTCCTTGATGGATTATTGTGAGAATCGATACCTTTTCCTCAATCCGTACATGTGTTATGTAATATACTATTATTTTGTAATTTTATCTGTTAATTGCATGTGATAAAAGGCAACAGAGTAGCCAGTGGGATACGTAAGAGTAGATTACATATGTAACGAGTGTCATCGAGTGCTTTAAGATATATGTAACAAACGCTGTGCGCTTGTGATCTTTTAGATTTACTTTTTCCTTTTTCTGTCCTTAAAGAAAACGAAAAAGCTGATCTACTTGTTTCTTCTCCTTTTCTTACGCGTGCTGCGACATGCGAAAGGCTCGAAACGAACGAGTTTCCGTACGGTATGTTCCTTTATTTGGTGAGACATGCAAGGATCATTTGTAATTAGCTGTAATATATTCACCCGTACGGCTCCGTAATGTTTCTTTCGCTATATGTGTATATTACATTATATTAACTTTATTGTGATGTTAACTTAAGCCATGAACAGAGATGTGGGAGAGTCTCTCGAGGTCGCTGTAGTAAATCCTATCGCTGAGGTGAGGGGATCACTTTCTCAGTTTTTTTAGCTTGCTCGAGGAGCGCCAATAAATAAGCGGATGTCGACTATTCTCGATGAATAAGAAACAAAAAAGTAAAGCCAGAATGTATCCGCATAATTGTCTATGAATGATGAAATGGCGATGATTGGGAACTGTACATTGTGATCAGGAAACAGACTACAATGTAGTTTGTTCGTAACTGAATGAACAAACAGGAACACTTGTGTAATAAAGTAGATATCCATAAGAAAGATCTTTTACACTTTGTTTACCTACCATTATCGAATCAATCGAATTTCGTTTATTTCAACGTAACGTTTAATACAAAAAGATAGTATCTATAAATTTTATTCCATTTCAACGTCAACAACAGCATCCTCTATCACAACCTGCTCCGACGTCACAGGAGCTTGTACCGTAGGAAGTGGATCAGGAGACCGAGTGTAAGTATTACTGGTCGAGTGTTCTTTAAAATATTCACCGCCTTTTTCCTCGTACTCTTTTCTGCTCACTAAAAATTCGGGTAGATTCCCGTTTAAGCCGAAGTCCCTTGCGCCATACCACGCGTCTATACTGGTATTCTTGGCAATGTTTATTTGGAAATTAGAACCGAACGGTCGCATCTCGCGAAGTTCGCGATTCAATCGCTCTAGTAAACCGGGAAATGACGCAGGCCCTCCCGTGAGAAATATATTTCCTACGAGCCGTGATTGTTGCTCGGCCGGATAAAGCTTTAGAACAAATTCAATCGTTTCCGCGATGCCCGCTTCCACAGAACTTATCATGGATGGTTGAAACAGTATCTCCGGTGCTCTGAAACGTTCTACACCCACGTGTAATTGATGAGTCTCCCCGGGGACCATAGGAACGTTCGATCCAGCACCGTCGAATTCTGGATCGTGATGCCGCAATACGTCTTCCAACTCCAAAAGCTTTTCTTGCTCGACTTCCGAGTCTGAATCTCCACCTTCCTATACAGCGGTATAGTAGTTTTTTTACTGTAATTTGGCCTTCAACTTTCAGTTGGGAAAAGACAAAATTAAAATCTGTACGGACCCTGTTTATAACTTTATAAACATCCCAATCTTCGTCCCTCATACCAAAGTCGTCGTCACGTTTCTCCTTTCTTGCTAACTGGCTTATTATACGCATTCTTTCTTGCGCGGCAGCTGTTCTACGCTTTGCCATGTCTTGTCTACGTTGCCTCTTTGCCATTCGTCTTTCTAATATTTCTTGCCTACCAGTAAAAACATCATTTAATGTTACTATAAGAGTGAGGAGAAGAAAAATGTTCCACTACCTCTTCTTTCGTACACCAGCAATCCATTCGTCAAAATCTTGTTGATCCTTAGGCTGCAAGCTAGATTTGATCTTTGGCTTCTGTTCCTCCATCGCTATATTTTCTTCCTGCGAATTGGCCGCTACTATTTTTTGTCTGGTTCTCTCTACTTTAGCTTGAAGATTATTAATCATTTTTATTAAATCTGCTACATTCGCGAGGGAATAAGTTTTTAGTGCTTGGTCGAATTCATCCGTTTCACCCTCTTCCAATAAATCCTGAACAGCTAATAACTGATTTAATTGTTCTTCATCCTCTGCTAACTATAAATAACAATTAATTCATTCCATCGAATACATAATCTCTTTCTTTCCAGAACTACCCAATACCAACCCTTTCTTCCCTTTTCCTTGCATTAATTTCCATTAATCTTCTAGCTAATTCGCGTTTCCTTTCTTTTTGTTGTTCTACCGTTAATCCAGGCGCATTTGCGGGTGCAACATAAGGTAGCTGGACCCTTAACACGTTCATGTCGTAATAATCTGGATCTGCCCATTTAGAAATTTCTTCTTGGTAATTTAGTGCTATCATTGAATGCTCATGTATTAATTCCTATTATGAGAGAGCAGACAAATAAGTTCTTTACATTGTTACTATGGGTACAAAGTGAGGGAAGTACAGACTGTAGATGTTTATCCAAGTTCATAGTTTTACATAAACATTCTTAGTTACAGCCTAGTAGTGCGTACCTCTGCTCGGCTAGGTGTAATTGCATTCACATGAACTGGATATTTAAGTTGTAGCAACCTATGCATATAAGACGTAATGTGATATCCACCAACATTGATTCTTCTGGAATTCATTGGATCAGCTTTACCATCTAATATAGGTATTATATGCGTGGTATGGTATCCGATACTAATTATTAAACCATCCGGTGGACAATTATTATGCTGATAAGAAAATAAACAGTCGACTCCATAAGATATCGCAGGTACATTGTAACATTCGAATAAAAGTTCAGCCATCACTGTAACAAACGGATACATGATGAGTCTCGACTTTAATGCTCGAGTTAACCTCAAATATTTTTATATTTACAATTCCGTGAGTAATTAGGATTCAGAAATGCTTCTGTTAAAATAATCGGATGGTTCACTGCGCCTTCTGTATCTATTCCCATATGAGCAAAGGTATAATCAAATATCTGTTCCTGTGCCTCGAAATGTGTGACCACATTTCGATCGAACTGTGTTTTTAGTTGGAATCTAACTGCTTCGATGTTAGCTATGTCGTTTCCAACTTGTGGCTCGCCATCCTTTTTGCCACGCTCTTTTCGTGGCTTTGCAATCAGATTTTTAAATATCAATTGAGGCTCTTTCTCTGTAGCCCAACCGACTCTACAGTTATACGATCCTGAAAATGATTCGCCACTTTTTGTTACAATTATAATACATCCTGTCATTTAATTAATTTATACTCGTAATTGTTTTTTATACTTTATTCCTCACCATTATCGATAACAAGCGGCGTGGCTTCAGATTTTACTCTGTCTGGATAAGTATGAATAATATCAGGTACTGCTTTTACGTCTTTTAGTTCGAGAACTTCCATTTTATACAATGGTGCTATTTATATTAAGTTTTCGAATAGGAAGAACACAGCACGAAGAATATTTGTGTTCAACGTTGCTGTCATGTAATCTACTGCCGAGCAACAAATAGCTGATAAACTACTAACGCCATCTCTGCGATTAGTACTGAAACTAATGCTCGACTAGTTTCAGCGTTTTTCCAAGAGATGACGCTAGTAGTTCTCAGTATGTGGAGGTCGTTGACTACAATATTTTCTTCTAATTAACTTTCACGTTGGATTGCTTTTATATAACAATTTTATTTAACAGCAACAAGACTTTAACAAATAAGGTAAACTGAAGTAGAAGCTTAGAAATATGAATCTAGATTTTGGCAAAGGACAATTGTGATGTGTACTCTTTGATGGCGCAGAAATAAGTGAATAATTAATTTGAAAGACGTCGCAAACGGGAGTCTCTTTTTTTATAGATGGCGTGAATTAATTTTGAAACAATTTCCTAACGAAGATGTACCTTCCGAGGAGCGGAAGTAAATGGCTGTGAATGTGTCTGCTGATATGAGGAAGTCGGTAACGTCGGTAACGCCACATACTGGTGACAAGTAGCGCCATCTCTGTGAGAAGTGCTGAAACTACTCGACATTTAGTTCGGCCGTGCCTAAAGAGATGGCGCTACTGTCGATCAGTAGTTTTGTTTTCGCTGTCGGTAATGATGTGCGTCTGTTTAATTTAAATATTAACGTAGATTTAAAGGACAATACTGCAATGAATGAAAAACTATAAAAAGATATATTAAGATTAATTAAATATTAGCGTAGGTTTAAGAGACAAAACTTCAATGAATAAGAAATTATACAAAAATATATTAAGATTAATAAATATAATAGGATACAAGAAACTTCTGTACTTTACAGAAATTAATATTTAACAATTTTATAAAATATAGAGCTAACTAGCTTATACTTTTTACATACTTATCTATCAAATATTTGCATTATTCATAAATATACATCACGTACCCACATTTCATATTAACCGAAACAGAACTAATTACAAATGAATCTATAGAATACAAATTTATAGAATCACTTAATCGAAGCATAGATATTAAAATGTGGAAGGATATTTTTATTCGTTGCATGACTCATCCGAATCTTCAGCCAAAATTACATCATATCCAGGCAATGTTCTCGGATCGAATGTTGATTGAAAACATTTTTGAAATATAAAACGCGCTTTTTTACTTGGTGGAGGTGGCGTACTGGGTATCTTGTCTTCTGATACATCACATTTATCATTATCCAAACTCTTCCGTTTATCAGTTCCATCATTACTAAATTTTCTTTTCGTTATTGTAGAAAATACAGTGTTGACTAACTGTTTTCCACTTATAGGTGTTTTATTAAATTTAGAAATTATATTAGAACTAGATGAACTTTGAGAACGTTGAAATTCTTCTTGAGTATTTCGTTCTACAGGCAGATAACTTATTTCATTTGCCTCTTGATTACCTCTTGTTGGTGTATTAACCATATTTACTGATAAATTAGCTTGCACCCTAGTGTTATCTCGTTCTCTCTCTTTATTTTCCTCCATAAAACATGAATGCATTCCTTGAAGAGTAGCACTTGCTAATGTACTATTAGATTTATTAGTTGACTTGTTCTGTGTTCTACTTGTAGATTTATTATTGGCTTTTTTAGAAACACGTTTGTTTCCTGTTACTCTTTTCGCAGACTTTGCTTGATTACTAACTGATGTTGCTTCTGATTGGCTCTCAACATCAGAACTTAATGTTGACAACACTAAATTTACTTCGAAAGCTGGATTTTTTAAGGCAAATATAACTGGTCTGAAAATTATTGATATAGATACTATATACATATTTTATATATTATAATATACATCTAAATTAATCTAGTGACTCAAATGTATATTCAATTTTTACCTTCCTGCTCCTTCAAAATATATGTTGACCGACAAACCTAACATTTCTGCAAAACTTAAAATAGACTTAAATTCCTTCATACAAAATGTAATCGATGTTTCATTACCAATTTCATATCGATCAAATTCTCCTTTGCCAAAAGCAAGTTGTGTACGCGTTGTATTTGACAAACCTGATAGAATTTTTTGCTTCAGTTTAGAAAGCAACTGATTTCATTTTATTATTATGTTATTCAAACTAACCTGAGGTATCATCAACGTAATTTCTTAATAGAAGCTTCTGCACTGAAGCTTCAAGCGTTATCTCGATTAAATTTTGATGAAAATTTTGCAGAGCGTCTCCCAGCACTCGTGCTTGACATAAAAGTTTAACCAATGCGCATTCTTTGTTATACGCAGTCTATACAAAGAGAGGAAAAGCCATAGAAAGTAATAGAAAGCAAAAAACGAGCATAAAGTATTAAAGATGTGCGAATTCTTACCTGTATTATTTCACAATCTAATATGGGTATTAAATAAGTTTTATTAATACTGTTTTTATATTTTAAAATGAACAAAATTTCAGCCGCGTCCGATTCCAATCTAATGTGACATGTTTCCACTTGTTTCTCTATTAAATTTATTGCTTTAAATACAGTCATTGCACTCTGGGAAATGAAAAGTGAACGCGTTAAGATCCTAGATACTATACAAAAGTATAATAACATCTTATTACCCTCATTGAAATTTTACATTTCAATGCATCGTTATCTTGAAGATCGCCATAAACGTAATACGAAAAGTAATTCTCAAAAAATGTGAAATCAGCGTACGCTGAATTTGCCATATTAACTGTACGAAATGATATGAAATTTTTCTGTGGCTCTATATACATTTCATCCCCAATTTTTGCCAACGCGTGTATAGCCTTCGCTAAAACTGATCAATTTTTCATTTTTGTAAAATATTTAAAAAACGTAAACAGAATATAACCTAAATAAAATAAACATACTTTTGACATTTGCTCCCGGTATAACACACTTCATGCTGAATTCTTTTCGTTAAACTATTTCTCACTAATTAAATATGAAGTATAAAAAGTTTAGTTTAATAAACTGAGAAAATTAACAAAACGAATTCATACAATAACTTAAAACATAATACATCAGGCTACGAATTTTCAGTGGTAACTTATATCTTTCATCCTATATCGTTCAGCTTCCTGCATTCGAAATTTAAATAATTAAATAAGTAGTAATAATCATAAATCCTCGCTTCACAGAAATGATCTATGTTGTGTGTCGATATAAACTGTAAACAAAATGAGACAGTTTATATTTTAGCGCATTGTAAGAATAATCGACAATTAACACGATCTCGAAACTCGAAGATCGAAAGCTAATCTGTCAAACACACACTTTCGACTTTCCTGACTGTTGTTTGACATTTGACTAGGTTTTGTATTTGACCGTCAACAAATGCAATAAAATATACATTTACACTGAAAAATAACAGAGAAGTTGTAAAACTACTATTAAGTCCGTCATGGTGGGTAGATGAACTCAAACATTAGTAGCAAAAATGAAATTATTTTCACCATGGATCTCTCGACTCTTATGACTTAACCTAGCGAAAGATTATTAATATTTTTTTTATTATTATAATTTTCAGTAACAAAAATTTGAAATATACACCTGTAATCTGTAGACTTTCTTACACAATTTACAATTATATTTTTGCGTTTATTGAGAAATAAAACTTAAATTCTAATTGAATATTTGTAGCTTGTTTTAGTATTGGGAGATTTGCACATACCACACAGGTGTAGTAGTCTTCCAAGTAAATTTAAGAAATTATTAGTGCCTGGTCGCATACAGCATATCTTGTGTACAGGTAACCTTTGTACAAAAGAATCGTATGATTATTTGAAAACGTTAGCCAGCGATGTACACGTTGTTAGAGGAGATTTTGACGAGGTATCTTCCGATAAATACTGTTATTTGTTGCAACCTTATATTATTAAAATTATTAGGAAGTTCGTTCGTATTTAATTATTTCCTTATGTATTTATAGAATCTAAATTATCCAGAGCAGAAAGTTGTCACTGTTGGTCAATTTAGAATAGGACTATCCCATGGACACCAAGTGGTACCTTGGGGAGATCCAGAGTCATTAGCTTTAATTCAAAGACAATTAGATGTCGATATCTTAATATCGGGTCACACACATAAATTTGAGGCGTATGAGCATGAGAACAAATTTTATATCAATCCTGGTTCAGCAACTGGTGCATACAATCCTCTTGATACGTAAGTTTTTTAAATGTTACGTAGTATATTTATAAATATTTTATTTATGTTATTACATAGTTCATTTTAAATAATTCATACGTTTGTATAAACATTTATATATTATATAGATCAGTTATACCATCTTTTGTACTAATGGATATTCAAAGTTCAACTGTTGTAACTTATGTATATCAACTTGTTGGTGATGAAGTAAAAGTTGAAAGAATCGAGTACAAAAAGAATTAAATTATACAAAATGATTAAAAAAAATAAGATACATATACGCAATGTATGTTATCTGATGTTATATCTGTTTCATAAACATAAGACAACACACTCATCTATGCATCGATGCTATGCATAATTTTAAATGCATCAAAAATAACAGTTAAGCATTTATATAAAAATTTAAATTGTATAATACATATAATGTAAATAAAATAAAATTATTAAATGTAAATTATACGTTACATATTCTTTAATAATTGATGTAATTTACGATCGCAAATGCGATCTGTATTATCAGTTAAATTTCTTTTTTAATTTTACATTTATTTTCCATGTTACTTCCAGGTAAAATTTACTTTCATTAGCCACATAGATCGCACCATGTCTCCCGTCACGTACGCACATTTGCGTACATTTAAATGTGCACATGTATACATTAACTTGACCTAATTTTGTGATTCACTAAAATTTCTTCGTACATATATTTACATCTGATTTAGCATGCCGTTTGTTTATCAGTCGAATTAAGTACACATAATTTTCTCGCGCTACGACTTTCGTTATTTAATTTTATACATCAATTTAAATGCTATTTCAAAATTATATCTTTTTAATTTTAAACCTAAATATATATATTCTCTCATTTGTATAAAATGTAGAGTACAAATCTTGTATGAATTCATATTTTTGGATATAAAACAATCGTATGTTTTCAATTATGATTAACTTATATCTTGTTTTTTGTTTTATATATATATATGAATTGTGCGCGAAAAAGACCTATTACATATAATATTTATAAATCACAGAAAGTTAATAGTATTAGATAAATTCTTTTGTATACATCTCATTTGAACAAATTTCATTTGTATACATCTATCAATGTGTTACGCTTACGCGATATTATCTGTGAAAAGAAGGGAACGTGCATCAACGCTCGTAAGTAATCAGAAAGAAGTGAAGAAAAAAAAGGAACGAAACACCATTGCGCATGCGCAAAGACGAAAGAGGGGCATTTGTGACCGACCCATCAAAAGGGGCCCACTATGTAGCCCTGCAGTTAGTATTGAATCTCAAGCGACTTTAAGTGGAATTAGTAACTTCGTTGAGAGAAGCAATCTGTAGCTTAAATAGAAATGGCAACATTATTACGAACTGGTTTGAGATTTATGATTTCTAACAAGTTTTTGGAAAGTAAAGCTATTTCAGCCTTACAGTGTGAAATACCAGGGAAACAGAATATTCTTCAGTCAACATCCAATTTACGGGTAAGTTGCCCTTCATATCACAAATATATACATAAACGTACAATTGTTTCATTGATTATTACATTTAAAATATCGCAACTGTAATCAACGCGTAAAATTATAAACTTTTCATTATTAAAACAGAAAACGTAAAGAGATGCTACCGAATATTTTAACTTTGCTCAGTGTTTACATTCAACGTTTCAGTTTCCGTAGAAGGAAGACTAAAAATAATTTTATTCAGTTCAATAATTAACATTTCTTAGTTTTCTGTTCAACTAAATCCTAATATTATTGTTTCGTTAACTTCGTGATTATTTATTTAGTTGTCTCTATTACTATTTGTAGGATTATTCCGCTTTACTTCTCTTTGTGACTCTCTGAATATACAAATCTTTACAGTTGAATTTATTCCTTAAACTTTTCAATTTAAGTCCTATACCTTGTACCTATTGTTGGGATTTCACATCGCATCCGAAGTTCGTTGAACCGACATGATCCGATACGGATTGTATTTAAGATGTCAACGCGATCACGTCGTAACGTAATTTACTATTAGTAAAATACGGTAATAAACTCAATACTTTATTTTCAGTACTATAATATTCCTCAGCGTCTGTACAGTAAAAGAAGAGTACATCAAACTAGGATTTCAACCTCAGTAAATGAAGAAGAAAGCGATAGCGACTCAGATGGCGAACAAGAGAGGGTAAGACCACTTATTGGGAGCAAGACTCTCAACAGTAGAACTCCATTTATTCGAACCTGTTGGAAGGCAACATGGTTCAGATAAATGGATCGTTTCCGACATAAGAGTCTACTATTATACGATCCTCCCTTTCGCTACTGTTTGACTATTGGCACAGTTCAATTAATATTCGTGTATATAATTTGATTTCTATTTTTGGCCAGCACATTATGTACATACAAACTTTTTTCTTATCGTTCTACAAATCATTTGTTTCGGTATCCGAACGTATATAGGGCAACGAGACCAGACGTACAAGCGATTTAAGCCGCGTGGCCCGCATTCAAATAATATGAATCCAGTAGTGTGTTCAGTGACAAAATTATTTTTGATAGACTTATCTTTACTGTAGCCCCATCTTTTACGATAATTTTAATATGTTTTTTTGTCAACTAATCTAAAAAAAGTAAGACAAGAATGTAAAATAAAATTGCGTTTGAGGACAGTTTTATATTCAAAAAAACTAAAAGTTAGACGAATATACGTGCTCTAATATGTATATGAAAGAGTAGAAATTCAGAATGATACGTATCGATAATCCTATGTGGCTGCGTGCGGACACTACTGTCGCACTTATCGTTATATCACTGTCCTCGCTTAACATATGTCCAAAAGTACTTTTCTTGGAAACGAAGCCTCAAACATAATTCTTTTTATTTTATTTTGGCTTCCCGAGTCATGCCTTTCGTATATGACCACCGCTATTTCACTCTGTACAACTGTAGCTTTAATTATACAATATTCAATAGCTAACTGTTTGTAAATACTTTATAAGATAAATTATCCTCAGCATTTCAATCAGAATACATATCTAATTAATTAAATTAATGCACAATTTTATATATTATTCTCAGCTTACTAAAACTTATTATAATATTATTAAAATTTAATAATTTATCGTTCCTTCGTTAAATTCATATTTCATGTTTAGTACACTTATTTTTTTAATCAATTTAAATAAGAAAATATGAATTTGCATCAACAGGGGCAATCAGCTTTTTGGAGAAGAAAAATGCGAACGCTGCACAGTCATCTAGATGTTAATAAAGACGGAGTTATTAGTTACGATGATTTTATGCTACTTGGAGAACGATTTTCCGACTTGGGGCACTTAACGCCGGAAGCTAAAAATGAATTTAAAAAAGTATTAAACGTAAGTCGGTTTCTTTTATGAAAACGAAATACTGCATAATTCCTAAATATATATAAAATGAGAAAATACGCGTTACATTCGTTAATGTATTTGTTTATGCAGGAAATGTGGGAAGAACAGTGGGGAGAAATTAGTCCGTATAATCTCATTTGCGTCGAAAAATATCTGGAAGAAATGCAACATGTTCTTAATGACTCTTCATTAAAGAAAAAATGTCATCATTTTTTGCCATTTTTATTCAAAGTAAGTTTGTAAAAGTTTGTTTGTATATAAATCAATACATATAAAAAAAGGTTCATTAAAAATATTATTAAATATAAAATTGTAGGCAGTGGACAAGGACCGAAGTGGTGAAATTTCTGTACAAGAATTTCAGTTATTCTTCAAATGTTTAGGTCTTACACATGATGTAAGTAAAATACTTTTTTCTATCATGGTAATAAAAAACAGAACTCAAATAAGTGAATTAACTAAATTAAAATATTTATTGCAGGACGCAGTTATTTCCTTCAGTCATATTGATACTAATGACGACGGTAAAATTAGTTTTGACGAATTTATAACACTGGGCCGTGAATTTTTCTTAACAGAAGATCCAAGAAAACCAAGTAAATATTTCTGGGGTCCATTAATAGATTAAATTTCGTATTTGGACCCTGTAATTTGTGATAGTAAAATATTGTATGTTAATTACAATATTCGTAACGATAACTTTCGTGTACCTTACTTATTAAAATAGTTTAAGTTATAGGATATAAGTTTTTATACAATCTATTAAAAAAACTTTGATTATTCTAGAATAAATATAACAAACGTCTTATATTCAATAAAAAAGACTTGCTTTAAATGATAATATTTGTAAGTGTTGTAAAGGTTGAAGAACATGTATAAGACATTTTTTTGTTAAAAAATACAACAGTTTTTTTTAATTACAAATATAAATACTCACTTTTAGCAATATATGTAATTGTATGAAAATAAATAGATGACTAATTATTCAATTACTTTGGCTTTCTAAGTGAAAAACCTTCACCAGTGAATGCTTTAAATTCATCTGGATCTTTTTCCTACAAAAATATGTCTGTGTAAAGATTAAGTATATAATGTAATATCATTACCTTAGAACTATATTGTTCTAACTCAATTTTTTATTGTCACTCTAAGTGAATTGTAATTCAATATATATTATTTCCCCTTCTATGAATCATATACTAATAAATTCGGTTTAAGAGCAACTCGTGATTATTTTGCTTTTAGATGACCAGATACCCTTAAACTGTTTTCCTTACCTTATTTCGGTATCATGATAAAATAACACTAACTATTAACGCGTGATACGATGCACGTCTAATGATGGGCTTGAAATTGATCGAATCGTTTTAAAATTACATTATAAATTTCGGAACTATTTGAAAAAATTCAAATTTTTCAATACAAATACGTACATACATATTCAAAACTATTTGAAATGTTCCAAAGCCCATCACTATACTTAATATATTGAATAAAACGTTTGCATCTCTGTAAAAATTGTTGCTTTATATACATACTGATATTTATTTCAAAAAAACAGTGGAGTTACTTACTCTTGATAATGTTCTAACTCCATATTAGGCTACATAGCAATAAACTGGAATTAAATAAATTATAGTTTATTTCATTTTAATTCTGAAAATTTTAGTATTCAAATTAGCACCTCTTTATTAATTACACACTACTATATTAACATTAAAATAATATTCAAATTATGTAATAATATTTTAGTAAAAAGTGAATCGATATATTTTATCTATTACAATTAGAAAAATTCAGAAAAGCAAAATGCCATCGGAGTTAGAACAATATGATTTTAGCTGCTATGACAAACAACATTTTTAACAAAAATGCACTGCAGCAATGCAGAAATAAAAGAGTTAGAACATATATATTAATGATAATACTAATTTTAAAAAATAAAATTAAAACAATTTGATTCTAAGGCATATATTAAATAAAATCTTACCTCCTTATTATTAACAGGTTTAGTAATTCGTAAAAATGTAAGAGTTCCTACTTTGTAATCATAATCTGGTATTCCTCTAATATAAGCTGGTTTACTCGCAGCCATTTCTGGTTTTGCAAAGTCCCTGCGTTTTTTGCCATTCAATCTGTTGCCTTCTCCCTTAAATGGTACAAAGCCAGATGGTGCTGGCATTAAGTCTGCAGGATTTACTACGTTTTCATCTTTTTTAACTTCTTTTTCTACATATCCCAATGGTGGAGCAAATTCAACATTCATATCACATTCTATAATAGTAACTGCAGGACCAGGTCTTGTCTCCAGAACACACATTTCGTATATTCTTTGATTATATTTTATGGCGATAATATCACCTGTTGTAAGACAAGCAAAATTTCTTAATCCATTTTCTAAAACAGCTTTTGGGTTTGTGATATCGAGGAAGTCTTCAGACTGTGGTTGAAAGCGTGAAAATGTTGCAACTGGCAAAGTTACACTTTCAACATTTATCAGATCTCCTTCTTGTAATAAAAGATTGTACATCATCTGTAATTGTGTTATAACAAATGTATATCGAATTATGCTTTATATAAATTTAAAGTTCAAAACATTAATTTATTGTAAAACTTGAGAACTATATGAAAATTGGCTAAGTAGTAGAAGATTAATTTAAGCAAAAGTATTAAC